>NW_010129089.1:0-18848 GCF_000699245.1 Pterocles gutturalis | reverse complement strand
GGGGGGGGTGGGGGGCGGTTCACATGTAGTCTTGTAAAGCCTGGCTCTCTTGGACTGAAATTCACACAGGACTAACTTTGATTCGCATAGCCCTGTATGACGTTACTTGGGCTTTAGTCACAGAGAATGACCCAAACTCAGGCCCTGGGTGTTACATAAATGCAGTTCCAGTGGGACAGTCTGTGACCTACAGTCTGCTCAGTCACTTGCTTTATTAACAAAATTTCATTTTCCAATTGCAGGCTCTTATTTTTCTCATAGTTGGCATAATTTTCATGATTGTGAGTATGACTCTTATTGTAATGGACTGGATTTATAATCCCCCAAGTTCCAGACATCACTAACCTGTGGAGACAACTGAGTGCTTTTTATACCATAAATATTTGTATTGTGTGCTCCAAAGGACACCTAAATGGGACTGTTATTCCTAGCTAGTAACTGCAGTATTTTGGAGACGGTTTCTGCTAAGGTCACTAGAACCCAATGGAGTCTATGCCATTCTTTTCACTAAGGATCGTTATTTATGGATTAGGAACCTGAGCTTAGCATTTCTGGCCAGGTGAAATGAAATGTGTGGTGTGGATGCTTCCTGTTTTCAAAATGAAAATAACTGTGTACATAGTCCTCAAAAATAGCATTGCTAATAACCACAGTTCCTAGAACCCTGGAAAGGTAATGGCCAGAAAACCAGCCCGTGCCTTGCTTTCTGTCAAGCTTGGGAGTGGCTGCCCAGCTCCAAGAGAAGGGGTATGGTTTCTGTAGCGGATATGAAAGGTGGCTGTTCCCTACCAACCTATCTGTCAGAAAGATGATAGCTTTGACAAGCCAGCAGACAAAGCTGAGCATTGGATTTGTTGCCCAAATTCGTCGCCCTTGGCAGGTGATGAATGTTGCATAGAATAAGAGGTCCCTGGTACAGACTCTGTGTGCTTGAAGAACAGTTGAGCCTTCATATTTTGTTGTTAAAGATGCCTGTGCTGGAAATGTCAGGCATTTCTGCTGTGGGGTTTTTTTGTTTTCTTTACTTTTTTAATTCTTGTGTGAGCTTGCATCACTGAACAAGTTGTATCCTCTATAGAAACATGTCTTCCATTCTCACTGGAATTTAAGGAGACCACAACGTGTGGTAAAGCACCCTATCCAGTATTGTTCAGTACATGTCTATTTGATAAATGTTCAGTGCAAGAAATTTTAATTTGCTATATATAAAAATATATGTATTTATGTAAATAATTTTTTCTTCAAGTTATAAAAATGTTACCCTGTGTTAAATGATTTTTGAAATTTTTTTATGATGTGTCACTCTGTTTTCATAGCCACACGCTTAATATTGTTTTGAAGAAAACATATTGGATTGGTGGTTTTGTAAAAGGTTCATTTTTATTCAGCAGTGTTTCAAATATACCTGTAGCAAGCCTTAACTGTTACCTGTGTAAAAACACATTCAGATGTTTACTACTTATATTATAATAAATTGCAAGATGTTTTCCTCTTGAGAATTTTTAATATGTGCCTCAAAGTTCTGTTTTACCATTGTAAACCACAAATTTGGGTAACTTGTTCTGTTGCTGCACCTTAGCTTGTCTATGCATATGCTAGCATTCATCAACATACATAATTAAGCTATGCAAAGGAAAATACATTGCTGACAACCTCAAGTGCATCATGCTATGCAGCTGTGCAAGACAGAAAAAAAAAAAAAAAAAGGTTAAGTTCTGTGTTATATGGATGCTTAATTAACAGTACTCAGTATTCTCCAGATTGTGATTTTGTCTATGCTGCAGAGTACTCACTACATATGCTCTCTTTACACACCAGGGAAAAAGAGAGAACTCACATTAACTCCATAGCAGAGGGAATGAGTGGAAAGGTGCAACTGTTGGTTTTAAGATGCTTACACAAATCCAGGCTCATGTAATTGGAGGATTCATCTTCCAGCTTAGAAAAGTGTTGAGTTCACACCTGAGAACTCAGAAAGCCATAAAGCACACAAAAGTTGACTCTGCTCACTCCTCAGCTTTTCACAAAATTCAGTGTGTGCATAAATGTGTGTCTCCTTACAGGTTAACTGGAAAAGCATATAAGTATATATTCCATGCCAACTGCTATATTTCTAAGCAGCATTTTATCCTCACTTGAGTACTGTATCCTTAATATACTGGGGAATGCTTCCTTGTGAATGCTAGGTCTGGTTTTGCATTTTTTTAAAGAAAAAGGTGTCAATAATATTTTGCTCTATTTTAAGCAGACTAAAACAAATAATGTTGCATTATTACTGAAGAGACCTTTAACGTGGACTAGAGTTAATTGTAACACACCCACACACCTCTCTTCCTGTTGCCAGTACTGACAGTTAAATGTACAGAAGAACTGAACTGTGACTGCATCCTCGTTTCAGAGCAAAAGCACATACAGTGACTACAGCTGCATGTACAGACTTAGGAATTTATGTAGCTCACCTAAAATATAAATGATCTCAAGAAAAGTAATGGAAAAACTATGGAACAATGGCACAAGTCACTGTCTTTTCATGGCACAAAACTATCAGCATCCAAAATAGAGATAGAGAGACTGTAAAATGTCAGTTTTTCAAGTTAAAATATGTTGGTCACAGCAATATGCAGCTGCCACACATACTGGGAGTAAGGGTAGTATTGCACACTAACTTATTAGTACTACTGGGAATGGTGGATGTTGGAGTTCTTGTTCATTTTGTGATATTGACAATAGGACTTATGAGTATTTTTATTACAAAACCATCCATTGATGTACAATAAATGAATTTGTCAAAGACTGCAGAACTTTTTTTCTTCTGTTTTAGGCCAGCAGGAGAAGGAGCCTTTATATATGACCATCACCAAAACTGCACTTTTAAAAGAGGAATTTGTGTGTCCATGTGTCTGCAGATGACCAAGACAGCAGACAGGGCAACCCCTTCATATAATAACCCTTTTGCATACCCTGTTTTGCATCTATTCCTGGAGATGCATAGACATCACTGGGTAGAGAATGGCTGGCATTAAAAGTGGGGTTATCTGGATGATACTGGATGCCTCGTTCTTTGGAGCACAGGATTAGGTGGGATACACAACATAGCAGCTAACTATAGTCACTGCTAGGAGCACACACCAGATGGTACTGCTCTGTATAAATATTTCCTATCATTGCAGCTGTAGGCTTTCCTGCTGTTATGTATTTGTCTGGTGTATAATCATAGCCCAGAATATACTGGTCCACGTGCCACTCCAGCACCGATGAGCTCATGTGAGAACCCCACTTGCAGACCCAGACAGCCAGGGTTTGCCACCTGCCCACTAATGAGAGAAGCACTGCAGACCCAGATGCTTCCTCAATACCTGCAACACAAACACCCTTCCCAATTTTCTCCTTCCCTTGAGGTTAGATATCCTTAATTCCCTGCAGAATCTCCTTTGCCCTCCTTTGATGCTTCTTGAGCTGTAAACTTCTTGTGGCAGGAGGTCTTTTTAATTAAACAATCCAAATTGTGGCAAGTGAATGAGGAGAGTTAAAGAAAAGGAAAAGGCAGATCTTCAAGGACAAAAAAATAAAGCAATGAAAATGGATTTGAAATTTTAGTGGTCATAGAGGCGTCATTAAATGGACATGACAAGAATGCCAGAATGATACAGAAAAAAAACTGAAGTAATCAATAAATATTTCAGCTCTTGATTTTGAAAGCAGCAGAACAAGGGATGCTCATTAGAGGGCAAAGTCCTCTCTAGTCCATATATAATCAAACATGATGTTAAACAACATCTATCTGAAAGAAGGGCAGCAGGCCTAGATAAGCCACAGAGCAGCTGGCTCTGGTGTTGATTTTCAGTGAACCCTGGCATGCTTGGCTAGTTCTCAATGCCTGACATAATAGTAATTAGAGCCAGTCAGCAATTACGCACTGAGAGGTCTCGTTGGTCCTATAGGTGGGAAATTTCCATTCACTTGACTTTAAATTTCAATTGAAGATTTACTGAAAATGTGCTATTGCAATGAAATTCTGTCAGAGCCCAGACAGATAGAAGTGGAAACCTGCCTGGTTTTTCATTAACCTGCCTGGAAAGATGCTGGGGGCTCCTGGGGGTGACAGCTCCTGGCCATCACCTCCCCTGATGGCTGAGTCCCCCCGGGCTGGGGACCTGCTCTAGAGCCATCCTGCTGGTACCCAGCCCGTGCAGCCCAGGTGCTTCAGCTGGGGGTCCAGGGGAATCACAGAGTTTTGTGCTGTGGAGCTTGGCTTCAGTGCTGCGATGACAGTTCCATTAACATTTCCATGGTATAGTGTGCTGTCTAGTAGCATCCTGGAAAAAAAAAAAAAAAAAACCACCACACCTGGAGAATGTTTTTAGTTAATTAAATCATCACTTACCACAAACACTTAAAAGCTTGCGCTGAACCTGGGTGACAAAGACTGTTTTCATAGGAGCATGGGAGGTATTAACCTGGGAGAGATCTCAAGGAACCTCCCATTCCACCCCTGGGTTAGATAACAGTCTTAAGTTACTGTTTGCAGGCAACTACATTGGCTCCAGCTGCTCGTTTCACACATTTTGTAAACTACATGGGGAAAAAAAAAGCAACTTGCTGTGCTAACTGGTCTCACAAGCACTAATGCCTGTGAAGAACTGCTGTTTACAGCTACACAGGAGACACCACTGACACCCCAGTACCCCCTGAATGCTGAGGTACTGGGGGGTGCCCCAAGCTCCCCTGCAGCTGGAATGGGTCGGTGGCATTCGCAGTGCTGCAGAGCTGCCAGCTTCATCAGTGGAGCATGACGCTGCAAGGAGTCACATCATGTGGAGCCTGAGTCCCCCTGCCCCCCCGCTGAACCAAGTTCTAAACCCAATGCATCTTACCATGGTAAATAGCTTTGGAAATCAATATACCGTCCTAATTTTGCTTCATAAAATGATGTGAAGACCTTGTTCTGTTACTAACAATAAAACAGAACATGTTTCTCTCCCAGCAGAAGCAAAACTAAGTATAAAAGAACGCTCACTTGGCCACAGCTCTCCAGGACACTTTGAAGTGGATGTTTCAACTTCCACACTTTCAAATGGAAAGTGTTCACAGCATTCATTCATCTTTACATGCAGCACGTGCCTCTCCTGGCACATTTATCTTAAGGCTTGGGAAAGTTACCCTGTCCTGAGTAACAGTTTGTCTGCATATAATTTATTACCTAGCTGTTTATTCTCAAAAGCAGGGTCTGTACATCCTCACAGGGAAGCTTGCTGATGACAAGAAGGAAGGGCTGCAAACCATCAGCATCAGCCTCCTTTTCCTTTTCTGACCAAGGTGAAACTTCTGCCTCTTCTACCACAGAGCATCTGACCCTCCCCATCCTTTCTTTCTGAGATCTCTGGGCTTAGCTTTTACACAAGCAGCTCAAGCAATTAACCCAGTTTTCAGGTTGCCACGGTCAAACTAACCCAACAAACAGCTTCACAGACATGAGTTAACACAGGTGCTCACACTAAGATTGACACTTCTCCTTTGAATCCCCACCTTTAAGCTGGTCATCCTGAGCAAATTTAGAGGGCTTAGCCCAAAACATTTACGAACTTCCCCAGGAAGACGCAGCTGCTGAGGCAGACACCTTTTCACATACTCCACATTATTTACTGTTTCCTACAGGTTGCTTAATGTTCTCCCTTTGTCTTGCAACAACTCCTCGCCACCATTCAGAGGCATTTTAGCCTAATATATCACTAGTGGACAGAAATAAGTGCCCTATGTATGTCCTCAAAGCCCCATTGCAGGGATTAGGAGCCACCTGTTTCCTTCCTTCAGCTACAGAGTGATATAAGTTGCATAGATCTGGAACCTGCAATGAACTGGCATCAATCTTCCAATGAGGCCTGGACTGTCTTAATGCACCCCTTTGCTCTCAATAATGCTTTTGCACTCTACAGTCCATTTTAGAAACCTTCTGTAAAATGCAATTCAGACCTTTTTTAAATCCAGCCTCAAAGTTTGAACTACTTGTGCATTTTTACCTGTGAGCAACTGGACAGACACAGGCTCAGTAGAAAATTATATTCCCTGGTATTTTCTCCAAGAAATCCTATGTCAAACCCTGGGCTGTCGCAGTGAATGTGGTTCGTTACATTGCTCATTAAGAGTCTGTGAGACACCGAATCCAGCTGCTAACCTCACCCACAGCAAGTTGTGCAAAAATCCACACAATGTGCAGCTAAAGCAACAGTAGGCAACTAAAGCAACTATGCTCCTAGAAGCTATTGGGAAATCAAAGACAGGATTACTCAGAAAGCAAGTGTCCCTGAAACTGTCTCCAATGCCTGACATCTCATACTAGTACGTGAAATTCACCCAACTGCATTCGGTCTAACAGCATTCATGGTGGTGGGAGCCAGGCAACCCAGTCAGGGATAACTCATTTTCTTATATACACTTACACACACTGCCAGAACCATGAACAGACATTCTGGTTAAATGGGAATATCTTACCTGGCTGCAGGTACAAAAGAAACACACGGACAACCTCAATATTTCTGAGGGGGGAAAAAAATAAAATAAAAGAGTTTATCACCAGCATCAGCATCCTCTGGATGGGATCAAAACTGTTTCGCTGCCATAGATACTGTGCCCCCAGCAGCAAAGGGATCACATCCTTAACTGCATTGGTTCAGTCTGTGCTCCAGCCACTTTGAAGCACAACAGCTACCATGAGGGCCAGGTTACTTACTCAGTACAGAGGAAGTTTCACCGAAACACTAGAGTCGACTGAAGTGCCGAAGTCTTCACCCAGCAACTTCCAGATTCAATGGCAAATCAGAGAAAGGCCTCACAGCTGTGTGCAGAGGTGAAAAAGTGTTTTACAATACTTAGTACACCCTGAGAGAATATTTTGTTTGGTTATTATGGTAAATACCAGGAAGCAAACTCCTAGCGTAAGAAGACTCTCCTACAGTCAAATCGGATTGTTTCCATGCCAAAGTTGATTTTCTTCGGTTTCACTTTCAGTTTCTCAGTAACCTTATGCCCCACAATCAGAGACTGATATGAGCTAAGCAGTGTTTTGGTGCTTGCAATAAAATGTGAATCCTAGGATAAAAGGTCCTGCAGGGTGTGCTGACCATTGCTTCCTGGCACCATGGAGCCAAACACAGCATCTACTCTTCTTGAATCAGCAACAAGTGAGGCAGGCAACATTTTTGCTTTGTTGGACACCAAAAAAAAAAAAAAAAAAAAAAAAAGTGGTACAAGAAACCATCTGAAACAAGCAGCAGGTCACCCCGAACGTCCAAGCCCACCCTGCCTGTCACAGAAGGCTGTGCCACGTGCTCCAGCCTCAGCTGCAGCTGCCAGGAACAGCTTTCTCTCTCTGGGACCCCCAACTAGAAATTGGTTGTTGTAGTCAAGATTCCTCTCCCAAAAGCTAAAAATAGCTTTTCTGCAAACCTGCCTGGGGAGAAAAACATCAAAGTACAGTGAAACGGAGAGAAGTTCAGAGTTTTTAAACATACCGAGGGACTGGGGAGGAGAGGGGAGACAGCCACTTTTAGCCTCTCTAATACAGCATTCAGCACATGTGAAGAAGACTTGTGATGTTTGTGCTCCCAGTTTCCATGTGCTGAGATTTCATCTTTTCTGATTCTTATATTCTGGCTATCATCTTCACCCTTTGATATTTGCTAGTGTTCCCACTGGAGGTCTATGCTGGTTACTACAGCTACCTAAACACTGTATTTCAGCATCTATCGTAAAAACCACCAAAGATTAAGAAAAACCACCAGTTATATCTGTCCTCTTAAGGAAAAATTAAGAAAAAATTATTTATTTGCTCTGCCAAACTTACCAGTACATTCACATTGGTATATAGCCATGTTGAAGGTGGTGAACAGAAGACAAGGGACAAACATTCACCAGAATGACAGGTTCCACCATCTGACCCTCACTTCCAAGGGGAGATATGAAAACCTCTCTCTTTCAGCTGGAGTGCAGAAGGTGGGGAGCTAGGAAAATACCACCATTTCTCCAACATCTGCTTAAGCATCACCTGTGTGCTGTTTGCTCTCCTCATTCCTGAACACAAAAATACCTTGCTCATGACAATTCTCATGCAAGGAGATGGCCTGGAGAGTGCTGATGTGCAAATGAATTCACCAGAATGATCACTGCCACTTTCGGGAGGGATGCAATCTGTTAGGGATAATACACAAACAAACGTCACTATAGCAACACTCACTGTAATATTTTTTTGTCACAAATGTCCAAGCCACAAGGGACTCATTTGAGCCTTCATGAAAAGTTTCAGCTCACCAATGACAGAGCAGGTGCCGTCCCATGAGATGGAGATGGCTATCGCACCATGTATTGCATGAATTGCTGGTCACTTGGGGCTGAAACAAGTGATTGAAAATAGTTTGTGAGAAATCCAGCATCTGAATAAAGCCACCCAGAACTAACTAAATAACAAGCGTTTTCACAAAAATTCAAATCTTCCTATGACAATGCACAGGAATCAGTGAATATGGAGTTAACTGCTTGCCCTGAAGAGTTAAATCATCTCTGCTAAGGTATGCAGACTTAATACACCAGATATCTGGTACTGGCTGGCATGAAGGTACTCCGGTAAAAGCAAGTAGAAAAGTTCACGTGCACCGAAAGACAAGTGGCAACCAAATCACAAGAAGAATATGGAATGTTAAACATGTTCCTGAAATAACGTCCCTTCTTCTGTCTTAAAGATCACCATATACTATCTTTTAATGAAAGAAAAGCATGCAAGTACTAATATAGGTTAATTCTAAGCATGTGCTTTATTCAATCACATCTGTCACGCCTGTATAAAACATCACTTACAGCACAATCCTCAGGGCTTTTTTCTGGGGTGTCATTGTTGTCTGATATTAATTGAAATCAGGAACATAACATATGACATGTCAAGCACCTGACATTATGAACAAAATGTGCAGTATTTCCAACTTTTGAGTTAAAATCACTGTATATTTATATTTATCTTGCACAAAGAGAATTGAGTCAAATGTCAAATGACACATTTGGATTCAGTTTCCACTGATCTACTGATAATATTAATGTGTCCTTTGAAAGCATTCTGCTCAGTTACATCCAAAATTCAAACAGATTTTAACCTTGGTGGGGTAGAATCCCAATCAGAAACCAAAAATGTAAAGAAGCAGAAGTAATAGTAGCAGTAGTAGTAGTAGTAATAGTAGTAGTAGTTGAAATTTTGTCCCCTCTTCAGAAAGCATGTTTGTCAGCTGCCCTCTGTCATTTCTGTCCGTAGTTATAACCTTATCAAAGGACAGGCAGAAGGAAGGCAGGGGTGCAACCTGACAGCAGAAAGCTCATTAATCGAGTCCTGAGATTTATGCAATATAAGGAATTGTATTTTCCATTTTATTTTTCAGTGTCTCTCATCACGCTGATGAGCCTCAGCCTAGAACAATGTCATTTTTAAGACAACCAGCCTATGTGGGTGTCTATTTTAGACACTGTTGGACAAAGCTTCATATCGCTGAGGTCACGGGGTTGGAGGAAGCTGTAGCCACGTGCACAGTGTATTGTTGATATAAGGCAAGATGTCTTTGTTTATTAGGCACCAATTAGATCTTTTTTTGTGTTAAATGCCCTTTCCCAATTGGCCCTGCTCACCAGCATGACTCCCTGTGAACTGTTAGCCCCAGCAATAGCCTTTAACAGAAGGAATCAGAACCAGCCAGACACTCGCCCTGTCCGCTGCCTGTGGACAATCCCACCAGCACTTCTGCCTGGAGAAAGCATCCAGCCACATACCTCTGACAAGAGTGAAAAAAAATATGAACTGCTAATGGTCAGACATTAAATCTTTCCACAAGAGGGGAGAGAAGTGACCCCAGCTGCATGGCTGCTCGGTGGCTGTCGGGATCACCCACCGCGGTGTGGCATCCAGCAGTGCCCAGACATCCTTCCCAGAGCTCACCGGAGTGGCTTGAACCCACCAGGCTCTGAAACTACGGACGAGTGCTTGCGTGTCCCTTCCAGTGGCTCTGCTGTGGGGACTGCATTCCCAACAAAGGCCAAAGGACGAGTGATATTTCAAATGCTGAAGCCCTTTCTTCAGGGAATGCATGCCTGTTCATCATCATTTGCAGGGTCACTGAAGGCAGCCACCTGATATGCTTTAACTTCAAGGTTATGAGTAAAGTCAATGCTAAAACAAATTGACTGATAACCTGTTCTCTGAGCTAATCTGTCTATTGTAACCAACAAAACCGCTTCTGCTTGCATTTGATTCTCTATGAGGAAAGAAAATTTCTCTTTGACATTTCTGGCAAGGTCAAACAGCTCTGCACTCAGTAACACACAACATGCACATAAGAAATGAGCATTTTGGAATAATCTCCACATCGCTGTTTCATGATTGCTCATGCCTGTGTAAAGAGTGTAATAAGTTCTTGAGTTCCTGCAGAGCATAACATACTAATCCTCAAACCTACCACAAACAAGCTGAGGAAGAATTTCAGCTGTACCCACTCCTGCCCTTAAAGCATCACCTTCAAACAGACTGAATAAGAGGATGGTATGGTGACAGATCATACAGAGTCACTGCTGCTCTGTGCCACCTTGCAGAGAGCAGTGGGTGCTGTCTGTCCAACCTCTTGACTCATGTTTTGAGGAAATCACCATAAACTGCTGCATCCAGGATAATTTCACATAGTTTCTGAGGCATTAGGCAGTCAGCACAGGTGAGGTGGCAAAAACAAAGTTGACTTTTAAATGACAAGTGTCCCATAATAGGTGTTAGAAGGAAAAAAGAGAGGTTTCCCCTACAATAACTGAAGAAATGCCAGTCCAGTCTCTAGGCTAATATACCATTGATTTGAGACAGAACAGGTACATCTATGTTGACTTTATAAGGAGAAGACAGCTTCTTCTGACTGTTTCCAAGGGAAAAAAAAAAAAAAAAAAACAAAAAACAAACAAAAAAAAAAAAACAAAAAAACTTTAGGTGGTATTTATAGGTAGGAAAAAAGCATAGATGTGACGGTCTATAAGTTCAAAATTTTTGCCATTATAGTTTTATTTACTGCTGCCATGAGTAGCAAGAAAGATAACAGAGCATGAACCAATCACATTCAAGTGCACTAAAATCTTGTCTCTGCCTTCACTGGGAAAATGGCAGTACTGAATCAGCTGGGGAAAAAAGCATTGCAAATAGCACTGAATTGCTAAGGAACCGAGGCTAAGCGCATCACAGTAACCACAATACTGGGAGAAATTATTCAAAACCAAAGCATTGTCATCTCATTTGTCCCACAGGAGAGAGGATTCACTCAAGCACCACTGAGACCTTCCATGAGCTCCATCCTGGGCTAAGTTTGGAGGGGATGCTAACAGCCAGGCAGATGGGGCAGCAGAAGAAGGGATCCCTGAGCAGTTCACCCCCTGAATGCTCACCCATGACACCAGGCCAGTGCTGCAGCCTGTGCTGCTGGGGCTCAGGCTGATATCAGCACCTGAAAAGGTGAAGCTGAGTAAGGTACAGTCATGCTGTAGAGCAGAGAGGCTCTGTGACCAGGCTTAACCTCAACAGCACCATCCATTCAGTCTGCTCTCCATTACCAGCCACTAGACTTTCTCTTCTGCAGACAACACCTCCCAGGACAGAAATACCAAAGCTGGCCCTATTCAAGGCAGCATGGCTATGGCTACACTAGCACAGAAAATGTGTCTGAGCAGTACCATATAGCTCATGTCCACATGGACAAATTTGCTTCCACCGCCAAGCAAGACGGTCATGTTCACGCTTCCCCCAGCCCACGCTCTCTAAACTGTCCCTGTCCACCTTGGTCTGCAGGAGAGTTAAGTGGCACAGGGGAAAATAATACCAAGGAGTGCATGAACAATTAAGGGCCACTGTCCAAATCCATACATTGGCCCTAATATTTTTAGTATGGCCGAGGTATCCAAATCAGGTTTGTTTGGGTTAGGCATGGCTCTGCTCCTGCTGAGCCAGCAGCACATCCACAGCCCTGGGGCGCAGCGTCAGGAGCTGTAAACCTGAGCTGGCTCCGTGCCTCCACACCCTGTTCCCTCTGCTCTCTGCTCCAGGAGCTCAGGGCCAATGCCTCTGATCCCACCTGAGCTGGCCTCCAGCATTCACATGACAGCACATGTGGGCTGGGCAGCCCTCCCAGAATGAGTGTGCCTGGCAGAATGATGCAGAAATTCAAGCTGGCTTTATGCAGAGCCTCCTTGGGAAGCTGTAGTACCTGTATTAGTCAGGTCTTCCAGCCCCACTTCCCCTTGGATAACAGAAAGTTGGCAGGATGTAACAGCAGTAAGGAAATAAGAAAAAGCTTAAGCTGCAGACTGTCATCCAGGAAAGCACTTACAATAGCACAAACAAAACTTTAATTCACACTTTCAGCTTCCATTGCAGGACTTTTGTTTGGTACAGTTTCTTTGTCCTTCATGTGCATATTAAATGATGCAGGGCCTGATCATGAAGCTTTTGTGCATTCACTTATTTTGAGTGTCTGCTCCTGGAAGAAGGTGTGGTGTACATGTACCTGCGGGACTAGGATCTAAGTGACCGCTTCCATCTCCCTGTTTGTATGATATTGATCATCTCTTTGTAGTTTTGCCTTATTTCCCTGCCAAAACCTTTCAAAGCCAAAGGAAATGAAACAATACTTCCCTCTACTGGAAGACCCAGGAATTCTGAAAATTAATGTGAAGTGTTAAATTTTTCTGAGCTACTTTTACTAGGCTGAGAAGACAGACCACAGCAGCAGGGGACAAAGAAACAGTGGAGAGTTGGAATTTTTTTGTTTGGTTCTTAGCCCTGGGTTAAAGCATTGGGGAGCTCCTACATAACTCACTCTTTTTCCTCCAAGCTCCAGTTAGTGTGCCATGTTTATTACTTTAATTATCCATTTGCCTCTGAAAATCCTCATGCCACTCAGGCTATATGATGAAATTTTTTAAGTCTCACTGTGTGTGTAAGTTTCTGAATGTGCTGCGTGGTTATTAGGCAGATTTTCTCAAGCTGTAATTACATGGCTTATTCCAGACTCCAATGAGAGTTATGGAAAAAAAAAATCAACCACCACCAATTAACATCTTTGAAACTCCCATTGGGAGTGTGAATCAATGGCTAGCCAGGGGAATGCTCTGGGGGATATGGAAAATTTCACTTGTGGCTTACAGATCTTGTTGAGAAAGCTGTTCCACAAGGCTGGAAAGGGTGATTCCCACCGGAGTCATGGGAGCCCTAAGATTTCCAGCTTTTTTTATAAATCAGAATCATGTAAAACAAGGTCAAGCACCAGCTGTCCCATTCCTGATTTCCAGGCATCATCTGCTGGCAGCTGTCCCTAAACTTTCTATAGATAGAGCAATTTCTACTGGTTGTGGAGGCCACAAGGAAATTTGATAATATGGGAAATTTATACCGAGTAATTCCCAGATATCTCTGTTCCCAGTTTTGTCTCTGTCAGGTTGTCTCCCGGTCTCTCACGGGGTTCTGCACAATAACTACATTGCCTTCTACACCTTCTGATCATTATAACTTACTTCTATAATCAAATTAGGCCCACAAAACTAAGTTTGATCGGTAGGCTTAACATCTGCAAATATATCTTCATATGAAATCCAAAGTGTCCTGAATTGCTCTTTAACTGACAAAGTATCATTATCTAACACCTTTTTAATGGATGAGGTAACAGATGAGGTATTTCAGCTGCTAGTAAATGTTACCATTTCTGGGCTGAAACACAGAACTACACAACAGCAAAAGTACAGGCAGGAAAACAGCCAAAAACAGATTATTCAATTGCAAACAAAAAGAATTATAGGTAAGACTTCCATGCTCAGATCCTGAAGACCATCTTTGGTATGCATCCAGCTCACAGTGAAGGGAAGCTTTTTCCAATTCAGTAGTAGCTACTCAAGGACAGCAGCTCTAGTCCAGGGCTCACATTTTGCCAGGGCTCTGGAATTAACACCTGCTGCTTTGGAAATAGTGCCGTGGCATCCCTTGGAGGCTAAAAGAGGTCAGACTGCCCTCCCCTGCTTCCTGAGATTTACTTGAATCTCCAAGTTAGCAAGTTGGTTAAAAAAACCCAAAAGGTAATAACACAACTTGATTCATGTATTTGACATGCTCAGCCGAGGACTCTTCCCCTCCTCCTTGTTCGGTTAGTCAGCTCCTCTGTTTCACAAGGGACCTCAGATATTGTGTTTCTTTCCTGTGTCCAGGAACATACTCACCCCGATCTGAAAAGGAAGGAAAATGTACTGTTGCTAAAAATGACCGTACCGTCACTTCAGGCAGGTCATGAGCTCTTTACGCCAGCAGCTAAGCAGTCATGCTCAGATAGCTCCATTCAATGAAATCAGGTTGCATGTATGAGTAACTACTTACTCAGCCTCATATGGAATTCAAAATCTGGTCATTTAAAGTCAGAATCAGAAATGAGGAGACCATAGCAGATCACAAGGCCTAAGTCACATTGCAGGAATGGACTTTGTGTTCTTAATTATTCAGAGCAGTGGGACCTCAAGACTTGGCATCTTGCATTGAGCAGAAAAAATGGGCCTTTTTGTAGGAAAACAGCACACCAACCTCCCAGAAACAACATAGCTGGAAAGAATAGAACTGGAAAGATTTCCTTTTAGGGCAAATCTCTCAGCCATTCGCTGATTTAGTATTAACATTTGTACTGCTGCTGTGCTAACGGGCTCTGGCTAGCTTGGGCTTCACTAAGCTAGAGTGCCACATTGATGACTGTATCTGCAGATTGGGGCTTAAGCTCAACCTGTAGCCCAAAGCCCAAGATCACTGATACTTCACCCAAACAAGAGGTGACCTGCTGGTCCTTTAAGCCAGGAAACTGAGGCAGAGCAGAAGAGATTCCCAGGTGAGAGTTGCCCCTACAGGTAACGTGGTCATTGCTAGCTTAATAACTTTGGGAGCAAATTGAGAAAAGTAAGTGAAAGCCTTAGTCTCTGCAGACTTTCACATCTGATTCTTCAAAGCTGTATGCCTTGCTGCTGAATACAGGGGTCCATCGTTCCCCATACATAAATGGACATTTGCAGAATGAGGGGGAATTTCAACCAACTTTATGAGATACTCCTGAGTGCAGCAGCAACAGCTTTTAAAAAGCATGATCTGTGGCATTGGTCTCATACTGGCTTTGCTTTCTGTGGGTAATAAAGTTGTAAATGCAACCACTATGACACATGGGGCATTTTTTTGATTTGGTGACTGTTGCCCCCTAATTTAACCTGTTGAATCATGTTCCTGAGGTGCTTAGACTGACACACCCCCACTGTGTCCAGAAAAAAAGTCATGCATCCCCTCCGGAGCACCAGCTATGACTGGCCTGCCTGTTTGGGCCATGTTTTACCCCCCACAGGGCACAGTCTGAGGTAATAAAGACCTACAGCTGACTTCAGTTGGTCACTTGGTCACTGTGATCATAAATAGCTGGCAGAGTCCTGAGGTCCTGCTGCCCCTCGACTCCTGCTGCCTCTGATGCACCATGCAGTTGTGCTGCATCTTGGCAGCAGTCAGTCTCGCAGAAAGCCATCTGAGCGCCCACTGTGTTTGCATTTGGCTGGGCAGCTGGGGATTATTCTTCCAGGCTGGAGAGCAGTAGAAACCATGGCTTATAGTAGCTGGGAACTGCTAAAATAAGAGTTTTCCTGTTTGTGTAATTGAAAGCAAAGACGTGGGGTCTCAGAACTTCAAGGAGAGGCTGCAGCACCTCCTCAGTTAGCAGTATGTGTCAGGGTGCTGAGCTTCAGATTTACGGGTGCCTCAGGGTAGCATAAAACACAGAGAGACTACTCCTAGATAGCTTCCTTTTGTAGTTCTGCCTCTGGAAAACAATGACTGATGAGTTTGCTGTAAGAACAGGATTTGGTGAATATATACAAGCATGTTTTTTAAAAAGAGATGAAGAAAGCAAAGATCAAGCGAGTATCATGTAGTATACTCATGACATCCATGTAATCATACATCGAGTGCTTTAAGACCCATTGCCCTTTAGCACCAGCCATTTTTTCTGTTTCCTGTCTCCAAGACCATGAAAGGTCTTCAAACAGTATATAATTGCCAAGACAACCACTTTAGATTCTATATATCCTTCTTGTGAATTATTAGATGTCATTCCACAAGGAGCCTAAGAAGAGCCTTTGAAGATAAAACCTCATGGGTTAGCCATGGCCTCTGTTTGACAAGTCTCTAATGACACTGCCTTAGGAAGAACCCCTTGTCAAAGAGTCTCAATTTCCTGATGCAGTAATACAGCACAACACTATGAAATTCACTTTTTTTATTTCCTCGTCACAGGCACTAGATGCCACATGCTGCCAGATGCCACAGGACCTGTCCTGCCCATCCCTATCCAAGGTCTGAAACCCAGAACCCCAGAGCAGTTCTCTGGAATCAAACACAGGGGTCATGTCATCAACAGTGGCAGAGCTGTCCTCCTCCAAGATTTTATTTCAAGGTGGTATGCCCTTCTGAAACACATGCCCTAAGCAGCCACACGATATTAAACACAGAGCAGGTTTTGCAACAAGAAATTCTGAGGCATGTGCTACCCAACTTAAATATTCAGTGTCGCTGACTAAAGTGGCCACTCTCCATGTAATTTTTTTTCTCTCTCGGCTGTCTTAAACACATTGAACCCAAGGAATCACATATTCTCCTCAGACTTTTTCACAGGGGCTATTTTCTAAACCTTCAGGAGTTTCTCTTTTGCCCACCTCTCTGTCTAATTTGTCTGCATTTTCTATTCTAGATCTTGCTCATATGCTCCAGAATCACATATGCAGCCTTTAAAATAGCAGAATAAGCTTTATACAGCAAGTTGTCAGAATGGGAGAATAGGTAATCAGTCTATTTCAATGCTCAAGTTAGTTTACAGCATGCAGAGGAAGGGCAATGCCTCCCTGCCCTTCCTACTCTGTCTCTGCATATGACTGACTGCTATTTAGTTTGCACTACATTATAACCCCCAGATCTCTCTTGTTACTTTGCTGCTGCATAAATGTTTGCACCTTATTGGTAATTCTGCACTGGATTTTGCCTCACTAGACACAGAACTTTTTACCTGTCATGAAATCAATCAGATGAAGTTTAATAATGACAGTTTCCCCATTGATTTAATTTTTAATTCTCCTGCTCTCCGTGGTAATCCCCATCCCTCTTAGATTGCTTAGGCCTTGTGTTTCTCCACTACCTCATGATAAAGTTCATCAGCCCCTGCCAAGACAACTATTCTATCAAAATGTTTGCTGTTCCAGTCCACATTCTGAGCCTCTCACAAGTAAAATTGTGTCAGAACCAGAAGTCTGGAAAAAAACCAACACACCGAATATTTCAGCCTTTTCTTATGCTTTGCACATTGGCCAAGGGAAAAAAATCCATTGTTCTGAAACACAGGAAATATTTCATCCCAGGACAAGGAAAAGTTTTCAGACATGATCAAAAGATTTTAGATTTGAGGATTTTAAACCTGGATAATCCAGCCACGTAAGTGTGAAATAACTAGGAACACAGGTATTCTGCTGGACCTGTTACAGTTCACTGGTCTCCCTCATGTGTTTCTAGAATCTTATATGTCATCTGTAAACTGTCACTCATTTTCTCCTTAAGTTCTCTTTCCCCTCTTACTCCATCCTAATTGATGCATTTTAAGCCTATGGACTGCTATCTACCCTCACCTCATGAAAGCACAGACCAGAACGCTCCCTGAATTCTCATGGGAGAAAAAAATCAAACCCTGAGGCAAAGATTTCTAGTGCTGGAGTATCTACTGCTGCCATAAGCAAGCAATTCCAAGGATACTCGCCTTATGGCAGGTAAAAGGGGCCTTGATGTAAATGTCTCACAATTCAACAGCAGTATGAGCAGAGCCCAGCCACCTCGTGGCCCCAGCGTCCACCTCTCTCTTCAACACAATCACCTCTGAAAATGTAGTCCTACACAGTTCTACTGTGCTTCTTTGGCTGTACTTCTACGTTTGAAACTGAATGCAATCTACCAAACACTATTGATTGAAACATTATGTTATCATATTACTTTCAGTAGCACTCTACTCCAACCCAAAATAGCATTTGCCTTTGATCCTCTGTACCAGATGTTTTCACTGAGCTATCCACAATGACATGTGATTTCCTGAGTGGCTACAAATCATTTCCAACTCAAATTACTCTTCTTACATGTATATGCTGTATTTAATGTGCTATAGTATAATTGTGTTGGTCCCTCTGACTAGTGAGTCACACAGTATTTATATTAACCTAGATAAACGATTATCTGCAAGATTTATGTCTCATTATCTTCACTCCATCTTCCAGTAGCTTTAAGAAGAAGACATTTTTTTAAACATCAATCAAGACAGATCCACGTGTTATCAAGTCAGATCCTCCTGTTTTGTACCCAGATCAGGCCTGACCTTTATCCACTTGCTTACTGAATAGCTAATTGTGGGGACTTTTGTCAAAACCCCTATTCAGAGGAAGGCATATGCACTATCACTACATCACCTTGTCTGTCTAAAAAGAAAGGTGACACCATGCTAGTAGAATAGTGCAGAAACTTCCCATTTCTATACGGTTATCAAATATTTCACCTCCTCTACAGTACAGGAAAAAAAAAAAAAAAAAAAAAAGAGGTGGTTGGAAGGCTAAAACAAGAGTGGATTATTTAGGTTGTCTTACATAAATATTTAGAACGTGAACACGTAAACTTTTTTAGATAGTCTGAAGAAAAATATCATGTCAAATTAAAACCATGGTCCATCAGTATTGTTCTGGCTTCAACAGATGAAGAGAAAGCT
>NW_010129088.1:1258-1988 GCF_000699245.1 Pterocles gutturalis | reverse complement strand
GCTCGGAGTCTGGCATTTGTAGGGCAGCAAGGTTTGGTGTGGGTGTGTGGGAAGGTGGGATGCTCCAGAGAAGGGGGCACGGTGCCCCCAGCATGGATCTGCCATCTGCCATGCCCTGGAGGGAGCCAGGGCTGCAGGGGTGTGTTGCATAGGGCTGAAACCCCAAGTTTTCCAGCCTCCGACTCCCACAGCAGTGGTCCTGGGGTCCGGTGCAGAGGTGCAGCTCGTGCTGGCACCTGGGCTGGAGCTTGGCAGTCACATCCAGCCCCAGCATCTGCACGCTCCTGCCCAGCCACAGCATCTCCACAAAGCGATGGCTCTGCCATCCCCACCTCTGCCATCCCCACCTCTGCCATCCCAGCCCTGCTCCGGCGGGGGGAGGCTGCTCGGCATGTTCATGGTTTGGGGGATGCGGGGCAGTGTCTGGCCTTCATCACGGCAGGGAAGGCGGCGGTGGCATGGAGGAGATGCTGTTTGTGTTGAGCCAGCCTTCGGAGGAGGCTCGCGGAGGCAGGTCCGCGGCCAGCTCACGCATCTGTGTTGTCATGGTGAATTTTCACCCAGGCGCAGGGAAATCGCGGCAGTTCCTCAAAACCTCGTGGGCTCCGTGCGGATCTTGGGCTTCTCCCGGTGGTGGAATAAGATGGGCAAGTGTTGAGGTGTGCCGGCATGCTGATGGGGTGCTGGGGAACAGCACATGCCCGGCTGGAAAGCTTGTGGCACAGCTGGC
>NW_010129088.1:0-1210 GCF_000699245.1 Pterocles gutturalis | reverse complement strand
CTCCCTGGGTGCCAGTTGGGACACTGCCCATGGGTCTTGTCCCCAGCTTGGGTCTGGGACTGGGATGTGGATCTGCTCCAACTGGGAGCAAAGGCTGCATGGAGCCGGGTCATTCCTGCGTCCCGCAGGCCAGTCCCTGCCCCCGCTATGCCATCGCTGCTGCCTCCTTACCACTGCTGGTGTCACCTCCCAGGGTCCCCAGATGCCTCGTTAAAGCTGTGTTCCTCGTTACCTTGCCTCCCAGCCGGGGTTGCCAGGTCCCCACAGTGCCGATGCCACTCTGGGTGCCCCTGTGCCCACCCTGTGGTTACACCTGGAGCCGCAGACTGTGGCCGCGGTGGAGCCTGGTGGCCTCGGAGGTGGTGTGCCTGTTGGGGACCGTCAGCTTTGTCCCCCCCTCTGCTGTCTTGTCTCCCCCTTAGACCCCCTCTCATGGGGAAGGATGTTGGGGTGAGAGGTTTGGATTTCTCTGGGGCATCCCCAGCTTGGGGACAGTCCCTGTTTGGGGGGACTCAGGAGCTGCACGGGGTGGGGGTGCTGGGGAGGTGGCCGTCATGGGGGGACACCAGAGCTAATGCACCTCATGCTGCCTTGCTCCTGGCTGGTGCTGGAGGCATTCCAGCAGGAGGGACGAGGGACATCTGGCCCTGAGGAGGCAGGACGGGCCACAGCTGGGGATCCCCCTTTCCTGGAAGCTGGGTACCAGGGGAGTTACAGGCTCCCCCATCTCTGCCCATCCAGCTCGTTCAGTCCCAGTCAGCTACTGGGTTGAACCGGGACTGTTGTGGACCAGTGAGGGTGGCACCCCAGACTCTGAGGGGTAAATTATTAGCTGCTAATTGCTAATGAAGCAAGGTCTGAGAGGGTCTTCGGTGTCCTGGCAGAGCCTGGATGCACCTGACCCATGCCAAGGCTCTCATCCATCCCAAGCAGGCTGGGACCCTCCCACCCCTCCCCACTGGCACCAGCAGGGCTCCTGCCCTGAGCGGGCTTCTCAGCGCTCTTTGATTTAAAGGTTTATCCATTTCAATATGAAGCCGAATGCAATATTAACGTGCTGAGTGGTGTCGGTAGGAGTCAGGGGAGTCCTCAAGCAGGGTGGCAGGGTCATGGGGGGCATGAAGTGGCAGCAGTGTGGGGTTTGGACTGGGACGGCTGCTCCACCCCCTGTGCACCCCGTTTTGGCCAGAGCATCACCCAGGGTCTTGGC
>NW_010129087.1:2651-3658 GCF_000699245.1 Pterocles gutturalis | reverse complement strand
CCTGCCAGCTGTGGGCTCTCGCGCGCCTCTGTCCCCAGCTGTGCCCCGTGTCCTCGTGCCGCTGTGCCCCGGGGCCAGCGGAGCCACGGGGACGGTCCGAGGACAGGCTGGGAGAGCTGGGGATGGGCAGAAGAGAAGGCTCCAGAGGGACCTTCCAGCAGCTTCCAGTGCTGAAAGGGGGCTACAGGAGAGATGGGGGGGCTCTGATCAGGGGGTGCAGGGATAGGATGAGGGGGAATGGTTTTAAGCTGAAAGAGGGGAGATTTAGATTAGATATCAGGAAGAAATATTTTCCTGTGCGGGTGGTGAGACACTGGCCCAGGTCGCCCAGAGAAGCTGTGGATGCCCCATCCCTGGAGGGGTTCAAGGCCAGGCTGGATGAGGCTTTGGGCAACCTGGGCTCGTGGGAGGTGTCCCTGCCCATGGCAGGGGGTTGGAACTGGATGGGCTTTAAGGTCTCTTCCAACCTAAACCCTTCTGTGATTCTCTGATTCTATGTCCTCGTGCTGCTGTTCCCCGTGTCCCCAGTGCTGCTGTCTGCTGTGGCCCCAGTACCACTGTGCCTTGTGCCTCCAGTGGTGCTATGCCCCATGTCCCCAGTGCTGCTGTGCCCTGTGTCTCCAGTGCCGCTGTCCCCCATGTCCCCAGTGCCATTGTGCCTCTGTCCCCCATGTCCACAGTGCCACTGTGCCCCATGTCCTTGCGCTCCCTGTGTCCCCATCCCCTGTGCTCCCTGTGCCCCCACTCTACATCCCCTCCACTGTCCCCTCTGTTTCCGCTGTGTCCCATCATGTCCACCTGTCTCCTACTGTGGCCCTTGTGCCCCTTGTCCTTCCATGTCCCCCCCCCGTGTCCCTCTGTGTCCCACCATAGCCCTCTGCCCTTTCCCCCCATGTCCCACTGTGCAGCCCCTCACACCCACAGGCTGGAGACTGGTTGCCCCACAGCTTGCCCCCAGGGCTGGCCTGGGGTGGTGACAGTCCTGAACGGTGACAGCGGCAGGTTCA
>NW_010129087.1:2300-2620 GCF_000699245.1 Pterocles gutturalis | reverse complement strand
CTGCCCCAATGGCCGCACCCCCCCCAGGCTACCCCAGTTCCAGGCTGGGGCATGTGGGGCACCTGGGCTGGACCCTGTGGGCTTGGGGCTCCTCTCTCCAAGGACAGTGGGGACCAAACCAGCCCCAGGGACAAGCTGGTAGGAGCCCAGGAGCAGACCCCCCTGTGCTCAAGGTCCCCATTCCCAGGGGGTCCCATCCCTGCTGGCTGCAATGCCCCTGGCAGAGAGGTGTGGTGGCACTGGGCAGGGTCTGGTGACTGAAGCCCTTGGTATGGACATCCCCCCCAAGAACCATGGCCGACATGGCGCCAAAAGCCAGC
>NW_010129087.1:2079-2286 GCF_000699245.1 Pterocles gutturalis | reverse complement strand
AGCAGCGATGCTCCAGGTGCCACGTGCTGGGAGGTTTGTGCGGAGGAAGCAGCGCGCGCGCGGGGCCGGGGCTATTCCTGGCTCCCAGCTGGTGTTTGGCCGCAACGGGCTCTTGTTTTCGGCAGGGCTGTAATTTTAGCAAAGGCTGTTCCCGCGCTGCGGGGCTGCGGTCAGTGCAGCTGCCTGGGCAGGGCACTGGCTCGGCTT
>NW_010129087.1:719-1862 GCF_000699245.1 Pterocles gutturalis | reverse complement strand
CACATTCCCTCCAGCCCCCCAGCACTGACTGCAAGAGCTGTGGCGCTGGCACCACTCACCCTCATGGGCTGTGGAGGAGAAAAAACAGATTTGGGTTCAAGTCCTCCCTGAGTGGTTCAGCCAAACCCTCCCCGGGGGCCACAGAGGCTGCCCCCATCACACCTTCCAGCCATCCCTGCCACCGCCTTGCTGCCACCAACATCCCCAGCTAGAAATTTCTTTACATTAAGCTAAAAAACCCCATCTTGGGAGTCCTAGCAAGAGCTGACCTCAACCAGACAGTGCCAGCCCTGTGGCAGGGCCCACCCCTCAGCACACGTGCCTGGGGACACGCGGCTGGTTACACCGGTGTGAGCAGAAAACAAGGGTTTGCTCAGTCCCAGACCGGGGCTGGAGCTCTGCTGGGAGGTTTATTTTATTATCACGCTAAACTTGAGGTGATAAATATTTTGAAGCAGCTGAAAAGTGTTTATTTTTGAGTCTGTTCAGCTTGTTTACAAGCTGCTTACAAGCCTGAGCATTTATCTTTGGGGCTGTTTACTGCTCCCCAGATGTGATGAGGGTTTATATAAATATATTATAAACAAAACCCCAGCGAGGGGTCCGGCTGCTCCTCCCGGTGCCTTCCTGCCACCGCCAGCTGCGTGCATGGCGGTTGCTGTTTTGACAGGGCTATGCAAATGCTCCCCTCTTCTCAAGTGGGCTCGATTGCTCAGCTTGTGTTTTTGAACACGTCAGCCTCAAACATTTATTTATTTCGTTTAATTCCCTTTCAATTGCAGGGCGATAAACCTCTGCTTTGGGCTTGGTGGCTGTCCCCAGCTGGGGCTTTGGCCCAGAGCTGCCCGGAGGGTGTTTCACAGTACTTTATAATTCATAACCTCTGTTTTATAATTTATAACCCACATTTTATTCATTCATAACCTGTATTTTATTTCCCAGATTCAGGGATATTTGCCCCATTTTGTGGGAGCCTGGAGGCTGCCCCAAGCATCTTGCGGCAGGTCAGGTGGAGGGACCAGCACAGCCAAGGGGTTGTTGGCTAGGAGGCCAGGGGTGTCAATTAATTAATGAATTAATTAAGCTAATGAGGATTTGGGGTGACCCGGCAGTGGGGTGGCAGCAGGAGGACCTGGGCTGACC
>NW_010129087.1:361-677 GCF_000699245.1 Pterocles gutturalis | reverse complement strand
CAGCCCTGGCCCCCAACCCCACGGGTGTGGGGACAGCGGTGCCCAGCCAGGGGCCTGGATGCACTGGGGTCACTGCAGGGGGGCGGAGAGGGTGCACGAGTGTGTGTGTGTCTGTGCACACACATGGGTGTGCAAATGTGTGCATGCTTGTGTGCGTATGTTTGCACGTGTGTGCAGGTTTGCATATGTCTGTGTGCAAGCGTGTGCCCGTGCAGCAGCTGGGACACCCCAAGCTGGGACAGGGACCCCTCTGCTGGGTGAGACCCTGCTGGGGAGGACGCTGCCAGGGTCCCTCCAGGAGACAGGAGGGGGGACC
>NW_010129087.1:0-323 GCF_000699245.1 Pterocles gutturalis | reverse complement strand
CCAGCCTCGGCATCAGCCCCCAGAGGGTCCCTTGCCCCCTCCCCATCATCCACCCTGGCAATTTTGGGCATCTTCAGGCTGCCCCAAAACCTGTCCCCTGCCGCGGTGGCTGATGGCCCCAACAAGGTGACAGCCTGGCAAGGTGGGTGCACAGCTTGGAGCAGCAAAGCGCTGGCGACCATCTCAGGGCTTGGCTGCGTGGCACCCATTCGCCTTCACACGTCAGCACCCACTGGAGACGGTTTCAGTTCCTTTTTTCGGGCCCCCTTTCGAGTTTCTGATTGGAGGCTGTGGCGGGCGAGGGGTAAATTTAGCTGGGGGAT
>NW_010129086.1:13822-48773 GCF_000699245.1 Pterocles gutturalis | reverse complement strand
TTTATGTATATATATATATACACATTTCATAGAATCATAGAATCTCTCATCCTGCAGGGAGAAACCTTAAATGTGATTAATTTGTCTTCACTTCCTCTGTCTAGAGAACCTAGATGGCTTCTCCAGGCTAAAGCCAGAGTGTAAGCTAACATATAAGTAGTACGGATAAAAAGGGTGCCAGGATTTGATGGTAAACTGCTGCCTAAATTAGAAAAATTGTATAGATGCCATTATAACAAATTGCCTAAGGTTGTAGAGAGACCTCCAAAACTTGAATTTGTGCAGCTTTCCTGGTCTTAAGCACAGGGCTCTATTTCTTTCCTTTTCAAACCAAAGAGCTTGAAAAAGGAAACTTTCCTTGCCCGTTCCACTTGCCTGTTCCAGGAAACGTGTAGTTTAGGTTGGATTAATTCTCAGATAAAGGACTGACAATATAGGCAGTAGTTGTGAGGTAAGTGACAGCTGAAGTGATGGCGGCATCTGCCTTTTATTGATTTTTTTTTAGTCTAAGTTATCCTTTCCTTAGTACGTGGAAGCCTGTTCTACTTTGGGGACAGAAGGAATATACAACCCAGTAAATCCTGTCTCCATCTGGATGCCCCCCTCCTTTCTTTATCTGGCACATATTACACAAATGCTGCTATAAAGTTACCATGAGACAGCTCTAGGGGCACAAATGCACCTCATTAATTGTTCTAGCAATGATAAATTCAAGAGTAGTGACACCCTGCAGGCTTTAACGGACACAAGAATCATGGCATGAACAACAACCCCCCATCAAGCTGTCCTCTGGGTGTGACCCTCCCTCTGGCTTTTCATTCAGCCTGGGCACTGGCCTTGGGCTCTCTCTGGACATGTACAACTGCAATGGCAACCGTTTGTGCCTGCTGCTGGCACCATGGATCCTGCAGTCAGCTCCCGTAACCAAAGCTCATTCGAGCAGAAGTCCAGCCTGGAGTTGGACATACCATTGCTACATCTTTGGGTGTCACCAAAACTAATCCAAATTGTGAGTGAGGCCCTTTCATAACTATCTAGTGCCATCATACTCCTTTCATCTTAAATGCAGTGACCCAAGAAAACTTGACATTAAAAGCAATGTTGGCTGGAATTTGTGTTGCTGTAATGCTATAAAATCTTTAGCAAAATGGGATATGTAGAAATAGCAGCACATGCTAAGACACCCTCTCTCCTCCCAAGCAAGACAATTCCACCACGTTGCACAGAAAAAACCAAAGAGTTACCAGCCCAGCTGTGGAAGATATTGCCATGAGAGGCACTGTGCCTGTGCTGGTCTGGGACTGATGTGTCTCGGAGTCACACTAGCTAAATTAGTGCAAAATCCAAGCTCTCTGCAGTTAAGATTTGAATTCTTGTTTGTAGAGAATAGGGAGAAGAGAGGCTCCCTGTCTTACAGTCCTCTGCAAAAAGTTACTGCTTCCCCAATTGCTTAGGGTCTTTAGGAGACAAACAACAAATGGACTTATTTCTCCAGTAAATTAGGAAAACATAGCCTTTACTGCTGCAGAGGTTCCTAAATGAAGCACAGCTGGATGGCTGCCAGTAAAGCCTTAGTATAGTAGTTGGCTAGGGAACAAGGATACCCTGGCAACCACGCGTTAGTGAGGATGATGCATAATCTTTAACACACTGTTGTGAGCTAAGGCTGCGGGTGGAGGTGTGGAGGGGGGATCTGCTTCCCAGGGATTTACACAGGAGCTGCTACATAGTAGAAGGTGAGCACTCTCCATGGAGAGCAATGGGAGAGCGATGGAGCCTTAGATGGTTAAGGCTAAGGCTTCAACAATTTTGCAGGTGTACTTTCTCTTTCTTGTATCTGCTTGAAGCTACAAAAAGCCACAAGGTGCCTCACCATCATGGGATGGAAGATCTAAGGGAAGGTCACACAGGCTCCTTTTGAAAATAAGAAAAATTAAAGCTTACAGAGAGAAAGGGGGAAAAAGCTGGGTTATGAAGTGTAACTGCTTGGTAATTAAGGAATAGTCCTAGGTTTATCATAGGTACTGATGGTTTCTCTTGCTCTCCTAAAAAGTTTGATCAGGTCACATCTTACATGTTGAGGAAGCAAGGTAAGTTCTCTTCAGACAATTGCTACACATCATTTGATGACGCCAACCTACAGTAAAGGTCCCTAGGGTAAAGATTTTAATGCTTTCATAAACCTAAACTTTTAAGGAGGACAATAGGGGAGAGACCATTGTCTTAAATAAACCTGCAGAATACCATTGGTGTTGCAGCTATTGACTGAGGCCTTGTGAGCATGTTCATTAATTCTGCTTACTAATGACAGCCCAAACTCTAGACCAGCTCTTTGTGAGGTGCAGATGAGGTCTGATGACTTTCACCAGCCTGCAATATGCATTCAGCTGGAGGTTCCTCATCCAAGCTTTTCTGCAATAGGAATGGCCACTGCTAAAGAGCAGATGAGGTCAACGTCACAAGAAACTCTATTTCATTGGGCAGTGGAATAAACTCAGGGGCAGATCTCAGGTATTTCACAAAGATGGTGTAAATCCTATTATGTCATAGTATTAGTAAATATTTATGAAGTATTTTTAATTCCTGGAGGAATTACTATAAAGTTGCTATATACATTATTATTGCTATAACTTACAACAATATTATGTTCTATAATCTACACAAATGCTAATACTGTTGTGTTTCTTAAGAGTACTTATGTACTTTATCGAATTTCTTGTCTATTTTTCTCTGTGCCCTCTGATCTACAGGAACTTTATAATGGTATGAAACATTGATGTGTTGGGATTAGTTTTTACTGTCTTTTTTTCATGCAGACTTCTATGAAGGGTTTGCTAACAGTATATGTGTGTGTTTGAATTAAACCCTTTAATGCTAGGGGAGGAGATCAGTTTGACATGGAATTCAATTGCTGTTGGTTTTGTAAGGAGAAAAGGCCTCCTGGATTTAAGAGTGTTTGAGTATATCTGGTTGACTGACCTGTTTCCTCAAGGAAGTATTCATTCAGGCAGTGTCCTGAAGGGTTAAGAAAACAGAAACCCACAGTTTTACTGAGTTGTTGTTATGTACGTTGCCAAGGGAACTGTAGCTGGAATGTTTAAATGTGTTGTTTCTCCCCAAACCCACAGGAGTGGAGCTTGAGTGTCTTGGTGTGCCCTAATTCTTGCAATTAGCTTCTATATGGTGGGGAGCTTATGGGGCTTAATCAGACAAAATACTTGTTAGTGACACTAGGTAACATTCCCACCATGCTGGATGGAGTGAGTTTGACATCATACTCATTACTTATGTGAATCACAACCAAAAGCTGAAAAGAGAGTATATGAAAAGCCTCCCTTATTGCTTCTCCCTGAACACCATGGACTTCTTTTAGTAATACACATTATAGAAATTAATGATCTCCAAGGAGGTCTCCTTGAGACTTAGCCTTTTTTCCATTTTAATGGCTAGGCTCTTGCACTGCGAACACATCAGTCTGCAGAAAGTCTAATCAAGCACTGCTCATTGCCAGATCAATTGCTCTAAGAAAAATACGTATCTATATATATCTGTAGAGGCCAACTGGGACTTAGATCTTTCAAGAAGCTGGGAACAACAACAAGGTCCAAAGACTTCCATCATGCCATAACTTTCAAATGTTGGGCCTGTTCTACCACCGTGCTTTGTAATGAGTGGCTGGCAGCACTCGGCTGAGTCAAAGCTAGCTGAGCAGCACTCAACCCCTGGCTGAGTCCAAGATTTTCCAAGAATAAACTGACCCACACTTTGACTGATTTATGTATTCCTTCTGGTACGTGGGAGGATCTGCATTCAGTTTCGTACTTGTACCTCCTCCTCTGACTCAACATAAGGTTTTTAATACAGTCCAGGATAATTCTGTCTTAATATAATTTGAGCCAATTCTTGTTCCAATAGATTACCTCCTTCTTTGCAGCTAACATTCAAGTGCTTGAAAGCCCTGTATTTTTTCTCTCTGTAGGCTGAACAATGCTTTCCCAAGGCATAGTTTCTTAACACCTGATGATTCTTGTTGCCTTCTATGGCTCCTAAGCAGGACCCACATCTTGAGCTATGGCTCCCAAGACAGATAAATGTCTCCATCTTATCAGTGCTGGGACAGATCACACAAGTTTTATCCATGAATGTCCTGTGTATACATCCTACTGTGAAGTTTCCTTTTTGTTCCTGCCTCAGTATGAAACCATTGACCAACAGGCTTGCTTTCTGCATCCAGGTAAAACTCTAAACTCACTCTTTGGCATGTCCTGGGGTCCTCATCCTTCAGTTGTCCAAACTGGGAGTCTCTGAACTGCAAAACAAAGAGGGAGACTGATTCACACTCGAGTCTTCTACGGACAATGATCCCAAAACTTCTTTCAAGCTCTTAGATTCATAAAAGGTAGGAAACCAGACCCATATGTTCAGTGATAGCAAAATCCTGGGGAGAGAATTCAAAGCTTCCATCAGCGGTCAGTGGCCAAGTGTCCTATTTCCACTATGGTCAGAACAAGCAGACAGTGGTGAAGCTAGCTTGTGCATGCTGACAGCTCACATTTCCCAACTGTGATGAATCTGATAATTTAAAATAAAAGAACAAAGAAATAAAGGCCAGATCTTGATCAATGATTTCTGTGGCTTTTACTCCATGACTTTTGATACCATGGCACAAAGAAAAGCAACTCACAAAGCATTAATTTTTTTAGTTTATTCTATTACCTATTTTTGTGCTTCATGAATCTTCTGCACAGGTTATTTTGACCAGGCAAAATTTCTGCACACTTCTGAAAGCATAATGCAGGGCTGTACTGAGGTGCCTTGGCAGGAGCTCAACATGACTTGCCTGCAATCTCCTTGGCTCAGGTTTGTACTTCATCACCCAGATTTATCTAAGTTTTTATTTAAAATAGTGTCTTAGAAGTGCCTTTAGATATCTAAAGTCTTCTAAACTCAATGCAAAACAGCGGCTCTGATATGAGCTGAGTCCACTATGTAAAAGACAAAGAACCTATAAAAAGCAGAAAGAAAGTATAACCAAACCCCTGCACCCCTCAGAAGAGTTAATCCTGCAATGGGTGCTAAACTCCAGAGCCCTAACGATACCAAGGCGCTCCTTACGGCTTTCTATTTCTTGGCATTTGCAGCCACAAGGTAAGGATGAGCAAAAATCTGCCTTTTTCCTTTTATTAGATGCGGGGAAACTCTTTTGTTTTGGCAGTGCTTCTATTTGTCATTCAAAAAGTTTTTCTCTTGAGTATTTTGTGAGCTTTTTATTTCCTGTCAGAGTGTGGAGGAGAAAGCCGTTCTCGTGTGTAAGTTATGCGCCCCTTACAGTGCCCCTTAGTTACACAGCACAAGGAAAAGAGAAACAGAATCCATGGCATTGTGCAGAAATGCTGCACTATATAGTTTGCCCTGGTTAAACATTCCCAGAAAGGGAATAACACAATGCCGTGGAGCTCTTGAATGTCTTTTGACATTGTGCTGCAGAGGATGCAGGCATTTAGGGTTAAACCGAAACAGTGCTGGATTCTGGGCAAATTTGGTTTCAGGTCTGAGCTGCACAGATGAGAATTATTTCCTGTTTGTATTACTACAACAGTATCTCCTCCATACCTGAAATAAGTGGCATCTGGAGACTTGAAAAGCAATATTTAATAGCTGTGGGAGAATTTCAGTTTGATCTAGCCACATGCCCCAGTCTTCACCCACCTTTTTTGATCTTTGTCCAAACAACTTAAAGTATGCCTGCAAAATAGTGCTGAAAATCTTGTACGTACAGATTTTTTGTAGTATGCAATTCTTTCATTTTTGCCTTGTGTTCTAGATATTCAGGGAGATGACAAACTGGAAAGAAAAAAATGGAATTTAATCACATTTTTCCAACCCTGCAAGAGGCAAAGGTTGCATTTTTGGATCAAGTTTGGGATGGTCTCACTGTGTCCTCAGCACCCATCTTTAATTCACTTTAATCTCACTGTAAAATGTTTTGTTGAGGGAAGCTGAACACTGAATCTAGTCAGCTCCTTACAGCTGCTGGGGTTTTCTGAACTGTATGTCAGTGCATTCATTGCTAGTAATGGCAGAATGGATCAAACCACTGCATCTTAATAGCAGCTTACATGAAATTTGAATGTTCATCTGTAGTTCCTGATTTGCATCAACTGCTTTTTATTTGCTGCTAATATTTGAACCTTGCCCATTCCTATGCACATGCTTTAAACATGTACCTTCAAGATCAAATACTTTATCTGCTTGTAGCTATGCTTCGCCTTAAAGCACAGTGCAGTCTTCAAAGTTGCAAGGACCTTTCAAAACTAACATGCCTATCACTGGCAAAGTCCTTGCAAAATGCTGGAGGGTAGAGCAGGTTTTTGATTGTGCATAAAATCATCTGCAACTGGGAGACAAGAGGATTTTAACAGTGTAAACAAGGAAAAAATAGCCCTATCCATTAGAAGAGCACCCACTGGAATTATAGGGTAGTAGAGAACGTTCCCACAGCAGATGTATTATTAGTTAACAGAAAAGCCCTTTTCTGAATTCTAAGTAATAACATTGCAAACTATGAATTATGGTTCATCTGCTGTTCTGCCAATTAATAACTTACTTTCTGTCGTGTTCAATTAATTAGTTATTGGAAATACACTGAGACAAGCATTTGTACAAAGAATCAAACCTTTCAGCACAGTCAGATGCTGGCGATGCTGGCATACATCATCTTTTTCTGCCAGGCTGTGGCTTGTAGAACAACAACCGCAGAAGAACCCATGGCTTTTGGTTAGCCCTTGCATTTTTACACTAGGATTTGTTCAGTTGATATAAAATGGTAACTCAGGCAGTCCAAGTCAACAGTACAGGGGGCCCCTATAGGGGGAAACACAGACCCTAAACGTGCTCCCCAGAGCCCCCCCCAATCAGGTTCAAAGAATGCAGTTTTAACCATCCCTTAGACGAAACCCCCACCATCTTTTACAGAGCCCACCCTCAGCTCACAAAACCTAGTCCCTTCCCTGCAGGCATTCAGGATCCTTTGAAATGGAAAATTTATGCTGTACTGAAATAGTTCGTACTGTAATAAACAACTAGTGCCACCCTTCTGCTGGTATTTGGAGCACAATTAAACCTGAGCCTCATGTGAGTGCTCCATCTGGGGTGGGAAGGTGGTGGCGGTGGGGGACAGGCAGCTCACCCCCATCTAGTCTTTCCTAAAGCCGCAGGGTTTCCTGCATATCTCCCCCCAGCCCGCCTTGTAGTAAAACCCCCTTCTCTGTCCCCATATTTACATGGGGCACGAGAGGGGGTATGATTATATAACTTATAGGTCAATTTGTTGTTTGGGCAGAAGCGCTGCAAGAATGTGGGATGTTGGCTGAAGCTGTTTGTTTGCTTAAGTTCTCAGAGTTCAATGAGGTCATCTCTCATCTTCCCTGTGTTTTCTGTATTTTCCACAGACCTGCCAGCCTCAAACAACACCCTCTTTCTTCGTATTAGAAATGGAAACACGTCCTCTGCAGGAATTTTCCACTTAATAGCTCCTGCTTTCCTACCGGGGGCCTCAGTGCACCACCACTGCAATGCTGTATTTCTTTCCACTGCAGTTTGACATTTTGCAGCCAGAACAACGAGCGGCATTCACTCCATCCTGATTTTTGAAAAACATATCTCTATAGGCACACAGAACGCACCCAGTGCAGCAGTCACCAGGGGGAAATAGCAGAGGTATTTAAACATCATTACATGTCAAGGATATGCCATTGTGTAGTAATAACGATCTTTTGTACAGTCGCTTTTCCTTACTACCCTCTTCCTCCCCCCTCCAAGCCTTTATACACATGCACACGCAGACACCAAAGCCTCTGCTCTGCTCTCCCATTACCAGCCAGTCTCATGTTCTACACTTGATTGTAATTGTTTGCCTTTGTGAATTATTTCCTTTGCATAATATTTGCAAGCTGTATATTGGGTCCTGACACTGTGAGCAGCAGAAACGCAGATTGCAGATAATCTCTGCAGTAAACAAGGAGCCTGCTTTAAAATGCACAGAGTGACCTGTCTGAAGGCAGTAATATTTGCGAAGGGTTTACTGCTGAGATGCAGTGGTGTCATCTGAAATGCAGCAGCCTGAAGATTAGAGCGAAATGGATCTCAGACAGCCGGTCAAGCACAACCTGTAATTTTTTTATTTGTTGTTTGGGTTGTGCTTCTTTTTTTAAAGTTAGAGCTGTATTTATTATAAATTATTAAAAGCTAATTTCAAAAAAATAATTTCCCTGTGTCTATGGAGTATTTTTTAATTCCTTTACAGGAAGATAAATGTGTGGAAGTAAACATTGTTTATTGCTAGAGGGAAGGTTTCCCCTGTCTGTGCAGTGGTAGAGTCTCAGACAGCAAGGTCCCAGTAGGTCAGACTGGCACATTGAATTGTGTATCAAATGAAACTGGTATTCTGGAAAAAGGGTGGAAAGAGGAAGAGGGGTGTTAGTAAGGAGGTTGCTCAGGCCAGGAGGGTGGGCTGGTGAAAAACAAGGAAAAAAATAGGACTGATGATTTGCAGGACACCTAGGGTATTTCTTTCAGGGGGTATTACTTCCACTTTTAACCAGAAACAAGAGCTTGTAGAAAAAAAAGCAGCAGGAGCTGACAGCTTTGTGCTGATCAAAGGAACATAGCATTGAATGCCTTCCTTCACTAGCTATTTATTAGGAAGAGAGAAGGGCTCCTTTGCCATTCTACTTGGGAGAGAAGGGATTAAAGATCAAAAAAAGAGGGGGACTGGCCTGACTTCTTTGTTCAGAAAGTATTTCTCTTTTTTTTTGTGTGTGTGTGTGCTGTGCTGTCCACTATAAGACAAAAACACTCTTTCTTTTTATAGCGTTGCTGCCTTTCTTTTCTCAATGAGCAAAATTTCTAGTGATGAACAATTCCAGCAGCATCTTTTTTTTCTTTTTTTTTTTTTTTCTTTAATGTAAAGAAGGCCCCCTTTGGGAAACTTGGGTAACTGTCTTTTAGTCTGATTAACCTAGGAAATAAAGTTTAAATGCACTGCTGGGATTCTATTAGGATCACCAGTTCATACAGATAACAGTGAAAGGTGTTAAAATGCACTTCACTGGTGCAAGTGATCTCATGTTGTAAAAATTATTATCCCCAGCAGAACAAGGAAGGATTAAGGGGCCATGTCTACATCTGGGAAACTCCGTAAGTGTTTTATTAGCATTAATACATCTATTGATCACACACAAAAAAAAGGCCCGTCAGGATGGTGGCAAATGGCACAGTGCATTAAACCTACTCTCTTAAGTCAGTGAAATGTGATCGTCTTTATTCCTAGAATTGCAGTAAAGCTGTTAAGCAGTCTGAATGAAATTGGGAAAAGCCTGCTTGTATGATTGTGGATCACCGTGGATTACCTGTCATCATAAAAAGAAGGACTTACCAAAACAGATGCTCTCATTGCAGAGACTTTGAAGAAGAGTGGAGTAAATTTGGTATTCTAGCTCTATATCAGTTGACCTACACTGCATATGAGTTTGATCACAGTAGCCTAACTGCTCATTTATATTCTCTAAACATTTCTGTTAAGTGGATCAGAAAGAAAAAGTCTAACCACATCCTATGCTTTTGCTCTTTCCTCTGCTCCTTAGTTCAGGTTGCTGCTTCCTAGCATGAGTGAGAAAAAGGCTAAATGGCTCTGCAAGCATGGCTGAGGTAGATGCTGATAAAAATCAGTGCTGTTGACCAGACACGTGAATAAATCATCAGATGAATACCGAGGGGTTTGACATGAGTAGCATTTTCCATGCCTTCATTCCATTTCCATTTGCAACCCCTAAATTTTGTTTCAGGTTGGAACATCCACAAGTATCAAAATGAAACATTGCCAAATATGTGGTGATTTTAAAGCAAGATTTTTTTTCTAAGGCCTATATGGGGCCTTATAAACCTGAACAACCTTGGGGTTGTTCAGCCTGGAGCAAAGAAGGCTCCAAGGAGACCTAACAGCAGCCTACCAGTACCTGAAGGGGCCCTACAGGAGAGATGGGGAGGCACTCTTGATCAGGGAGTATAGTAAGAGGACAAGGGGTAATGGGTATAAGATGAAAGAGGGTAGATTTAGACAAGACATTAGGAAGAAATTTTTCGCTGTGAGGGTGGTGAGGCACTGGAACAGGTTGCCCAGGGAAGCTGTGGATGCCCCATCCCTGGAGGTGTTCAAGGCCAGGCTGGATGAGGCTTTGAGCAACCTGGGCTAGTGGAGGGTGTCCCTGCCCATGGCAGGGGGGTTGGAACTTGACGATCTTTAAGGTCCTTTCCAACCCAAACCATTCTATGATTCTATAACCAGCATTAGGCTAGCAAAACAAATAAATGGTGACCATCCTTAGAGTGAGTCCTTTTTGATCTCTAGCCTTCAGCACTACCGAAACAAATCTAAATCCTTTAGTATAGATTAGGAATACAACTCTTGGAGAAAAAAAAAAAAAAAAAAAAAAAACAAAAAGGGCATCATATCTGTGCTGTGGTCTCCTTTCAGCTATGCTTTGTTTGTTGACAATCACCATACTAGAGCAGCACATAGGAAAGTCTTGGTAAAAATTACTTTAGCGCCATGATAGATGTGATAGTGAGACAAACTATTGACTTTATTGCTAAAAATATTGTAGTTATACATGTTCAAATCCTGTCAAGCAGTTGCCTCTTTCATTCCTATACTAAACACTTCTCTTTCAGTGGATATTTGGAATATTGTATATGTCTATCACCACAGCAGTGACATTTGTTATTTTGCTTATCAAAATGTCACCTGCCTATCAAGATCTCTAGGATAAGTAAGACTGGGAAACTCTGTTGAATCATGCACAGGTTTTTTTCTGCCAGCAGATGTATTACAAGAGGCATTTACATTGGTGTGGAACAGCAATAAGTCAGCTTTCCTGACTGCAAAGTTAAAGGAATTAACATTTGCCTTAAAAGGATATTTTAGTAATTGCTTCACAACATCAAGGGGACAGACAGACTATTAAACCAGTCAGTCCCTGACAATGCAGGATTGTTCTTATTGTAACTAGTGTTTGCAAAGGACTTTGAAGATGAAGAGGACTCTGTAAATGTGAAGCATTGTAGGAAGTACCATAGTATTTTGAGCATGTTTAGCTAGGACACTTGGCTGCCCTAAAAGCCTGAAGAAAAACTTAACTGAGGGCCTACTAAGTAGCGAGGTGACAAAAGAGATGAAATAGGGTTGCTTGATAAGTAGAAAGCAAATTCTAAACAGGCAGGCAAAGAAGAAATGAAAAGCCAAGCCTATAAAAATGCAGCGAGGTTTTTAGAAGTGACACCATTATGAAAAATGATCAACAGTGTTTCAAATATACTGTATTTCTCCACCCATCCCTGAGTAGATCTTAAGTACCCTTCACTGCCTTGGAGTCAGATTTCATGCCAAAATGTCTGTGTTACTAGTTTTGCAAGTGCTACCACTAATTGAAACCACATAATGTTCAGATCTGAAATAAGGCAGGCAGGGCATCCCTGCTGAAAAGCTACCCAGCAGGACAAACCCTTTGTTCTCTTTTAAAATGAACTAATTCAAGGGAAATGTTGTCTAAATCATTACTTCTAAATGTATGCAGAATTTCCTCCACACACCCCCTCACCCCCCACTATAATTTTCCTGGTTAGCTGTCAAAGGACTTTGCTATTCTTGTAAACTGCAAAAATGGTTTTAATATGCACACTTGTCATTTCTAGGTGTATACATTTTGCTTTTGCAGGGATCTTACATGGCAGATATTGTGATCACTTGTGGGTAGGTTGGTTAATTAGCAGAGTCCAGGTCTTATTTCATTTCATTTATAATGGAGTAATTTAAAGTAGGAGAATGATCACAGCTACACTCAGTAATTTAACTCCCTCCTTTCAAGGCTGTTTTAGTAATTATATTTTAGTTGAATGTTTTCAGGAAGCTTTCACACTGCTTGTTTTCCTGAACAATGCAAGCTTTCTCCCTTCCCAGCTCCCCTCAACCCTGGCTGTTTGTCCTTCTAGGTAGTGTTAGCTGCATTCCTTTAAGAAATCAGAAAGAATGCAGCTGTTATTATTTTGTCAGTCACAAAATCTAAGATATGGAAAAAGTCTTAGGAAGGCGGGGGGGGGGTTGTTCGCCAATAGTTTCAGCAGTACTTTCACTTCACCTAAAAGAAATGGGTAAAAGATGGACTTGTGTTAGCAAGGCTTGGATTTCCAGGTGGATCACTGTGGTGTGTGTACATAAACATCACTTGATACCTGGTTTGGAAACCTTCAAAAGCCACCCTCAGCACTCCTTATATATAATTTTATTCTGAGCCTTGTGATTAAAAATTTTGGTGCTATAGCTATCATTTAGCTACACAAATTAACACCAGTGGAACAGACAATATGGCTGTGGCCCAGACCAAAAATGTTTGAATCAAAGCATGTTCCTTGTCACAGTGAAAAGAAAAACTGACAGTAGCATATAACTGGCAGCATGCAAATAACTTGTTCACTTGCAGCGTGATAACGAAGGCCCTGCTCCCTGTGTGCCCCTTTTAAATTGGTCCTTTTGGACAGTGACTTTGGGATTTTGGAAGACTTTCAAGGATGTAAGGCCTTACAGAATCCTATTTTTGTTTTCTCTCTGAATAGATATGAGAAAAATAAGTTCATTTTAATGTCAAGATTCCAGAAAAAGATTGTCTAGTTTTGGTGTTGAAATTTTGATTGCAAAGTAGCAGACAAATAGGTTAGCGTTTGCTTTTCAGTACTCTAAAATAGCTGGCCTTTACTGATGCTATTAGTGTTCCCAGTTAACCATATTCTCCTCATACGTGCATTACAATTTAAAATGAAATAACCTCATAAATTCCTGATGGTTTCTGTATGTCTGCTTCAGATTATACACCAAAGATCAAACTCTTAACTTTTATTCATGCTGGAAACTATTTTTTGTATGTGTGTTTTCTTGACTAAAAGTTCTTACTTAAGTACGCCAAATAATTTGGTACTTAAGAAAAAAATCGTTCCTGACCATTGCTTATCTTGTCTATGTGGAAGCACAAATCTCAACAAGTTAGGTCACTTTTAAACAGCTGGTGGAAGTCTAATTATTTATTTTCTTGAGTCCATGGCCTTCGGAGAGACAGATTTCCAGTCACTGGTTCGTCTCCAAGTAGTGGGAAACCTTTTGTGAAATGTGGGACTTCAGGGGAGGAGGGAGGGGTTTCCTTTAGAATAAGGAAAGTGTCTGCGAATTTTGTTTGAAGCTACAATGTATGATTAATGATCCTCTATTCACTAGCAAACAGTAACTCTCATTAAGTGAAATGAAAGTACACCAGGGTAAAATGAGGCCTAGCTGAAAAAAAGGAACTGAGCCTAGGAAATGCAAGCAACCACCTTTTTTCTGGGAAGTGGAAAGCAAAGTGTATGTGTATTAGGCTTATATTTCCAGAGAAGAAGCCAGATATTTTGTTGCTTTGTCTCTGTTATATAGAAGATGGGTCCTGAGCTCTGCCAAGGGTTGCACGTTGCTTGTCTGGGCTAATGAGCGAGTTATCAAAATACAAGCGTTATGACAGCAGTCACAGAATTAATGAGCAGAATTATGAGGGCTGAGGAAGCCTCTGCAAATCCCCAAAACAGAGAGAGATCTCTGCTTGAGTCATCTTCTGTTGTGAATTGGTATGGCATCTGCTGCTACGAGTCTAAAAGCGGAATGAATAGACAAAGAGTTTCAGATGTCCAAGCCATGCTTAATCACCAAATAATAACAAATAGGAACTCCGCAACAACCCTCTGTGAGATCACGCTCAAATTAGCTACACATTCACGTTTTAGAGCAACAATTTCCTCGCTTCTATTTATGGGAAAACTGTAGTATATATACCAGCCACAGAACTTCGTGCATCACATGACATGGATGATTTTCTAATTGACTCACCCGCTATATTGCTTCATGCATGGTCCCTTAGGAGGTTTTTTTTCACTGCAGAGCTCAAGGCATCTCACTGTAAAGCTCTTCTCAAGAGCACCTCCTAGCCAACTTTTGGGTGTGAAGAACAAAAAAATGAGCAGAACGTTTTGTGGTGCCAAAGAAAAATGTTTTGTCTGTGAGATTTCAAGTATTAATCCTAGCTATATCTATCTGCTCACTGTGTTTTCATGACAAACAGTGTCAGAAGAGCTGAAGAATAATTTGATTTTTATGTAATGTTTTTCATACTGAAATTATCCCAGTAGACACAGGCAAGTTATGAGTGTTGTCAGAGGCTGTTAAGTATCTGGGTAAGCAGAATAGAGCAGGCAAGTTGTGGTGGATGATAATTCACATAGAACACCGGACAGTGAGAACTTGTTTGAGTGGGAGAGTAGGAAAAACTTGGCCACAGACTCAGGATATATCAGTATATCCCTAATTTCTTTACATTCCTTCTTTCTTTCCTCACCAAAACTCCCTCTTGGTTCTTGGAACTGAGAGAGTAGCAACCCAAATTTTACTTTTCATCTGCTTCTGAATGTGCCTTTTTCTCATTCAACCAGAAATAAAATATTGCACTTCTCTGCATAAAGGATGAAGTGTTTTAGGAATAGATTTCAAAGGTATGAGACGTAAACAATGCAGTTAGGATCACAACAGGATTTTTCAAAGGTGAAAGTAGAAGGTCCTCAATGGGAATTATAAGCCCTTCTTGCCTTTTTAGCTTCCCACAAGACTCAAAAGAAAAACAAAACAAAACAATACAAAATCCTACTGAATTTCCTCTGGAGGGTCACTGGCCCAAGAGCCACTTCCAGAGAAGGGCTGAATCATGTAGGTTAAGAGGAAACTAGAATACTAACTGGAAGCAGTGGAGCTTCTGTTGCTATTTCAGAAGAGGTACTGTGCCCATTGGAGTTTGTATTGTTTACTGCAGAACAAGATGTATCTCCTGGAACTTGTGCTAGAACCCCTCCAGTACAATTCCACAAGACTGCAGTTGAGGCCCACAGATAACATTGTGCTAGAGACCCACATCTATGTTCTAGGTATTCATAAAAATAACGTCCAGCTCAAAAAAGCCAGCAGCAATTAGTCTATTAATTCAAATAATGTTCTTTGAGTTACTACCTGAACTCTCTCTGCCAAATAGTGTGAGATTAATTAACACCATGCTATAGGTCTCTCCCAATGAAGCTATTCTATTTTGGATGGAGCTCTACTATAGTCATTGAGACAAAGAGCATTTGGACATTTACCCAACGCGTGGAGCAACTGGGTGCCCGACTCCTGATCAGCATCAACACCAATATGTAGTCAGGCATTTAACAGAGTCCTGGCCAGATACCCTGCCACTGAGAATCACCCATAGCCTAGGCTCAAAGAGAATCTTACAACATGGGAGAGTGATATGGACGTTCCTCGATTTTTCATTGCTGAGAAAGAAGAGAACATTTTCCAATTTCTTGCATGTATAAATCATGCCTCTCTGCATTTCCACTACTTGGCTTTAAACAAACACAAACATAATACAAATTGATGCCTGAAAGAGAAAGAATATACTCTTTAGAAGACTGAGTGAAAACAAATGTCAGTTTTGGGTCAACTGAAACTTTTAATTCCACTCAAAACCAATTGTTCACACAAGTCTAAATAAAAGGTGCTAGAACCAAGCCAAAAAAGCTATTGCCAGAAGCAGAGCTGAATCTGACTTACTCGCTGCTCTGAGGTTGCCTGGCTAGATGGTGTTCGGTCACTAGAGAAGAAATAGGTATATATTCAATTGACGGGTATGAAAAATGTAATAGCCTTTTGCACTTTTTCTCTTCCTTCCCCACCTCCACTGCAGGTGGCTTCTCCATCATAAACCGTCCCACCCTCCCTGCTTTGAGCCACAATTAGCACATATTTTCATAATAAAAATAAGCCTCTCCCTCTGTCCTCCCAGCTGTGCTTCCCACCCAAATTCCCATTATTAATCAAGACAAGCACATGTGTTTAAAATAACAAAAAATATGTCTTTCTTCCCTCCCCAGCCTTGCTGCCTTTTTCCACCCATCACCTCAGCTTCACTGAAACATTTCCTGGAGGGCTCCAGAGTTTCTGCTGAGCTGAAGAGACCTCAACCTTCCCATTTCTGCTTCAGTGTTTTCAGAGCAACACATGACCAGGGCACTGGGCAATGATGTCAGGAGAATCTGTCACATTTGTTTAAGACAGCAAAGATGAAATAGGCGCAAAAGGACAAGGCAAGCTGAATGGAGGCCCAAAGGGAGAAGAAAGGGGTGAAAATTTATCTTTAGGAATCTACAGGGGTTTACACTGCAGAGCTTAGCTTACTGACAAACAGGCCACTTCAGGAGCACTCCTACTGTGAACATTAGCTAGCGTGGAGAGTATGTAAGTGTGGAGGGGAGGAAGAATATCCTAGCTGGGCAGATTTGTACACATTGTGCTAGATGGATTAAAAAATATATGCCAAGAAAAATTAGCCATGAAGGAGTCCCTCCACTATTCCAGCAGAAAAGAAGAAGCTTTCCATAGGTTGACATGGCGTGTCCAACAACTCTTTCCTGGTACGGAAGTACGTAGGTTGGTCAAAAAATATCACAACATTTTTTCCATTATGAGAATGATAGTTATGTTCAACATCCTTCTCCATGCCCCAGAGCAGTTCCTCTGGAATGCAATTCAGTCATCAGCTATTGAATACTCTAAGACACTCCAAAACAAGCTTATTTATATTTACAGATTATCAATAAAAATGCTGGAAATGTTTTCTGAGATTTCTGTTCTGTTTCTGTTCAGTATTGCATGATTTCTAAGTCAAACACTACGGTACCACCTCTTGAAATCTGACCTAGGCTTTTTCAAACCACAGCATGCTTCATGCTTCTCAGCCTTCAATGTCTGAGCTTTTATTCAGCCTTCAGCTCACTGCTCCATGTGTTCAACTGAAACTCAGTTTTCAACCTTATTTCCCTTGGCCTTTTAATGGCAGCTGGGGTAGCTACCCTAAGGAATGATGTTCTAACCAAGCTAGTTACAAGGTCCAAAACTGGCCTCGCTTGGGCGCGAGGATATTCTCATTTCAAGGGACTTCTCAACCTACAACAACCATGACCTACAAGAAGTTGCAAGGGTACTGGTTGCTTTAAATGATCTTGGCAGACTGATGGAGAAAAACCTTATTTTGTGCTTGCCTAACCCAGAGGATTGCATTAATAAGCACTGGGCCATGGACATTGGCTCAGGTTGCTGCTGGCTGGAAAGGCATATTTTGTTCAAAATTGTTAGAGTTTCATATTCTAGAGTTCCCTTTTCCTGGTGTCTTACCTCCGTACACAGAATTTCAGGCCTGGCTAATGAACTTTCCAACAAGCCAAGTGTGAGCCCTGTTAGCAGAGCAGCGCAGGTCCTGAACCCTGCCACACGCTCTGAGCCCTCGGGGTGAGCGGCCAAAGCAGGGGCCAGCTCACAGGCACTGGGCACATGCCAAAATCAGACCTTGAGCCCTTGTGGTGGGCACCTGCCTGGCTTGTTGTGCCCACTGCATGGGCTCAAGTCGAGCACAAATACTCCAGGGAGGTGCATCAACCTTGACTTTTTGAAAAAACAGGGCCTAGCTCAAAATTATTTTGTGGCACTCGGAAGTATTCAGCTCAGTTACCATTAATTGAAAGTACTCATAAGGGCATTATCCAGCAAGCCAGAGGGGACATTTAAAGGACATATGGCTATCCTGGTACCTATATCACTATTCCATTGCCTATAGTTCATTGTCTTCTACAGGCTGAAGAGGTGAGGGTAATAAGCTTGCCTTAGGTAGGCACCACCTCTGCACACTGAACAATTCATGAACTGTCTCACAGTTTTCTGTTATGTGATCTCACAGCCCATCTACCAGCTTTGATGCCTCCATATCTGCCAAAGAGTTCATTAGAACAAGGACAGTTTCATCCTTAAAAAATGTGTAGTGGCTGGTGCTTCTGCTAGGGATCTGCATTTTTTGCATACACTGGGTTCACACTCAGAGGGGTGAATCTTGAGAATGTAGCTGTTCCCTCGAGGGTTCAGTCTCCTCCATCAGCCACTGACAGAGGTGGTCTTGCAGCCTTTGATAGAGAACAATATGCAGGCGTCTCCCCTGGCAGAGCTCTCCCTGGCACAGGCCACAGACAGTTTCAGAGCCAGTCGCTATGGATTTAGGTTTCCATCTAAAACTGCTGCATCTTATCTGCTCATTAACAGAGGCCAGAACAGCTCTTCAACCCACAGCATGGTCGGATTTTTCCTTCATTCCCAGTACAAGTTAAAACATGCTTTTATTCTTCCTAAACCAGAAGCTGGCTCACCATGACTCTCCATCCCTGGAGAATGGGCTGTCTCTGGGAGGACTGCCTGCCTTTCAGCTCAGGTTAGTCCCTCCCTGGCTGTACCCATCAGGCAGCTTGGAGACAGCACTCATCAGCCAAACGGCAGCTGAGAGCAAAGGGGCAGCTTGGCAAGTGGTGCGTGGCCAGTGCATGGGAAGCAAGATGGGCTTGACTGTAGAGGGAGAAGGGATTGTGGGCTCTCTCTAGCAGTCCAGGTACCATATGCTCAGGGTCGGCCCTGGGTGGCATGGATGGTTTGGAGCAAGACAGTTGATAGATCCTTTCTTGCAGACAATATTCTGTACTATTTGCACCAGAGTCAAACAGATCTCATTCTCCCACAGCTCCTTTGGAAGGAAACCCTGTCCTGACCCTCCTGTGTCAGGCACAAGGTCACATCCTTAAAGTAGGATAAGCATCTGCACAAACTATCTTCACTGTGATCTTGATGCTATGAAGAACCTTAGGTGACAGGAGTGACCCAACAAAGGGCGTGATAAGGGATCCTAGGATTCAAAGTACTTGGTTAGCGTCTTCTGTGAGCAGGGACCTGCAAGTACTACTGCCTTTCCACTGGCCTTCACGCATGTTGGAGTGCAAAGACTTAGGCAAAACTTTTTGATATTCCTATAGACATGAGGAGTGAACTTCACCAAATGACCATGAGGAAAACCACACCTGTTTATGCCATATTTTTACCTGGTGAAACTTCTCAGAGGAGACACTTCTTTTTTCTTTTTTTTGCTTAAGAGTACAGTTTGCCTGCCTAAAATTAATTACAGGCACAGATTGTACCTTGGAAAGATAGAGTTAGCGCTAACAGATTTTTTTTTTCCATTTGGTTGTTAATTATTTATTATTATTTATTAGTATTATTTGGGCATGCTGAATACATGCTAAACGCTGCACAAGCAATCCCAGGGAAAAAAAAAGGTAAATTGAATCATTTACAGAGAACAGGGTGGTGCAGACTTTCTGCTGGGGTAATCAGGCAGGGGAGAAGGGATTAATGTCTCTGCATTATTAAGCTTTGGTGTGCTTGTCATAACCTTCCACCAGCTTTTGCATTTACTCACTAAAACCTGGCTACCAGATGGCATTATTTGGCATTGGCTATGCTTCTGAGACACCCTAGTATCATCCTGTATTCTATCCAGAACCCCTTGGTGTGTTGTTACACAGTAAGAAGAGTGAGTCTGGCACCTTTCATTAGCAAACCATGCAATAAATAGCACAAGATCCCCAGGAACAAGCTGGTGCTGTTTAATGCTCATTTAGGTCTAGCATTTTTCTGGCCAATCTTCTCTGGATTTTAATTTATATCATAATTTCAAATTTCTATTTTTGTTTCTGAAAACTTGTTTTCTTTTTACCTTCCTGCATCAGGAAAAGCAGCCATAAGAGCTTCAATCAATTAATTTCTCTGCCATTAGTTTTCTGTCTTTATGTTCTAATGCCAGTATTGACTGGAGTTAGCCCCTAAATTTACTGGTATAAATAAAAAGCAAATTGGCCCAGATATATTTCCCATCATCTTCCAAGTATTTATTTCCTGCAGTGTTTTTTGGTACTCCACCTCACCTCAGTGATGCTTGTCAATATTTTGGGCTTTTAACACACATTGTACAAAATTATTCAGCAAAACTAATTTCTGAAAACAGATTTTTCCCCCCATTAAGTCTTTATGAAGCAACTCATGAGGTTAAGAAGTTATGGCATTTCATAATCAGTTGAGCAATCATCCTCACATACTACCGATAACTACATTTTTGTGCTATTTATATTATTCTTATATTTTCTATTCTGTTAAGTTTAGGGCAACCCTTTATAGCACTGACTGCTGCTGCAAGCTATGCCGTTCATCTCCCAGCTAGCTGAAGTATCCGTAGCGGCGACCTCCAGCCTTAGGCAGTGCAGAACTGTATTTTGTAGTCTACAGAGCTGTTTTTAACAGTTCTGGGGAACAATCATATCTATTAAAAGTTCCAGAAGCTCTTTTAAAACAGGAAGTTAGCAAGCCCTTAACTCTGAGGTTTTATCTCTCAAGATTAGGATAAAAACCCCTTGGTGAAAAAAGAAGTTTGGTCCTCCAGCATCAGTTCTCTTAAGGAAACCACTACAATACAGACCCTGCAAGATATGTGGCTCAGTGTAACATTAACTGAAGGACAACTTTAGACCTGATGTTCTCCCAGTGCTCAGACTGGGCAGTGAATCCTGAGCTGCTGCTGGCTGCGGCCATGTAGACAGGCCCTGGGCCCCCACTGCTTCTCCAGCTTTTCCCTGCAAAGGTCGCTCCTTTGGAGTCAGACCAGGACTTTTGAAAATATTGTCTGCACTGACAAAGTGTGTGCATGGGGCATGGATTCTGCATTAGGAAAATCCCTCAGTAGGATCTGTTGAAGATTATTGGATGACTGCTTGTCACTACCTAATATTAAAGGTATAAAAGGAAAATCCATAGTCATTTGGCTGTGTATGTGAGGGACAACCTTGACACTTTGCTGCCATGAGTTGTGTTGTCTCTTGCAGTAAAGCTCTTCAGACATCACCTGGTGCAAACTACAGAGCCTGTGCACTTCCACACACATTTGCCTCTCAGCTGAATTCCATTTTCTATAGCTAGAGATCAAGGACCTCAAAGTATGTTTACAACATTTTAGGACTCCACAGTTCCTTTTGGCAGTGCCTCCAAGTAATGGCTTTTGTTCTGTTAAGCCTGAAAGGTCTTGCAGTTAAATTGCACATAGATATCTGAAGACAAAGCAGAGAACATAGTATCCGTAGCTATTCAGTCACAGTATTTCCATAATGCAACTGCTTGCCCCTTTAGTTAAATAATGTATTTAAGCAAAATACATCTCTGCAGCAAGAACATATTCTACATATTAAACCCTATTTGTCACCTAATTTTGGATTCTTCTAGTGGTATTAGAGAAACTCTACTGACATGAAGAGTAGCAATAAACACTTTTAACTTGGTCACATGTTCTCAGTATTTCTATAGGACTGGGTTCTGCCACAAAGACATGATCTGTGCTTGAACATTTGCTTATTTTTCTCTCATTGTAATCCAAAGTGGAACATCGGACAACAGTAAATACCCTCCTGAAATATACCACAGTACAAAACCATTTCTTGTAAGGAGGAATCACAGATGTTGTCTTCTTGTTGCTTTCTCATCAGATAAGTTCAGTGCAATCTTTCCTTTTTTCCCAGTGAATGCATAATTAATTCTTCATCAGTTGCACTTTTTAGGTAATTTAGACCAACTTCTTATTGACACAGTGCAGGAATAGCCTAATGATAAATAAGAAAGATGTCAGATATTTATGCTGATGACACAACACATGAGAGGCTTCCTGCAGCTTTCATTTGTTAGCTTCTTCTCAAGTCTGCGAGGTAGGGTCTGCAGGTACAGACCTGTATGCCACAGGTACAGTTGCCTAATCCTTTGTCTTGCTCAGAGAGCAGCGAGGTGTAGGCAGCAGCAGGGCCTGGTGCGAAGACCAGTGTTTGCAGCTGAAACTAAAGACACATTTGTTGTGTCTGAAGACCCTGCACTAGAGAAGTGTTTTCTGGTTGCATTATTCTCTATGCAGCAGAGGACAGGTTTCCATTTGTTTATAGGGTTTCTGAATTTGCAGAATAAATATCAATCAACAAAGCTGCCATCTAGGATCTCTCAGGAAACTGTCAGAGTTGCATTAACTTGCATTCTCCAAAGTTAGTTAAGACCTGACGAAACACACTGGCTGTTGGCGAACATCATTCACACAAACAGGGAGAAAGCTGTGTGGTCAGGCCCTGGGCTGAACCCCATACGTGCTACAAACTTCAGCACAACAGACCTCACGCTTTGCGTCTCTTTAGAAGCCTCTGCGCCATCACCTTTTAGTCCCCTTATATAATTTAAAATGGGTAGCGTCTCTCATTGTACAGCCTTTGCAAGACAGCTTTCTTTAGAGATGCAAATGCCTGCTTTGCTGAAGACACATATACAAACCCCTCATTTAGAGCCATATAAAAGGGCCAAGAAAATCTTCTCTTGGTGAACTTAATGCGAGTTTTACCATTGACGTCAATGAGGCTGAGTTCCCACCCCTTTTTCAAGCAAGACTAAACCACTGAGGTCAGGTGACTGGTGGAAATTATACAAGAATTATGACCACAGGGACAGAAACACAGTAGGCTGCCATGTAAATCTTTGGTGTAAGAGGATCAATGAGCATCAATGCAGTTTTATGAGTATAAAATAATTTATGCATGTCACCATTTTGAGGCAGAGCTTACGTATCCTAGGGAAGGGCTGCAAAGCTCCCACACCTCCTTATATAGATGTATGTAAATCTGCCATGCATAGTAAATACACTCACAAAGATTTATCTTAGAAGTTGCCTTTTCAACCTCTTCTAATGTTAGCTCTAAACAAACATGCAAACAAAAGACTCACAGCCACACATGGAGAAACAAGTTGTGGGTAACATTTAAACCACCTGTCCAGGGAGCTACTTTGGGCCTGAGAGCTGTGCCAGCAATGGAAAGGTCAAAACGAAGATGCTGGCACGTGGAAAGGCAGGGTAATGTCTTAGCACAGAGTAAAACTGGTAATATGCTGACCCTTTGGCTCCCCTGTCAGTCTGAGCCCTGGGACTGCTGCTTTGGTTGGGAATGGCAGACAGCAGCAGCACAGGTCCCTTCTGCAAGCTGGCTTGTGTATGAGGGGCTGATTAGCCATTTGTGCTGCTGGAGGGTGGGTGGGGGGTGTCTGATGAAGTGGAAGGAGCAAGGTGTGCTCAGCTTTTGGAGCTGAAAACATGGGGGCAGAAAGAACTGGAGGAGGACACCTGCTCCAACAGCGCTGGTGGTATCACAAAGCCAACAGCACTCAGATGCCCTCAGGGAGTGCACAGACCCCACACAGAGCCAGGAGTCCGCACAGGCGAGACAACCAAGCACATGCCCTGGAGAGCCCACATTCAGGCAGCAAACAGGAGAGAAATCACAGAATATTGTGAGTTCTGAGAAAGTTCTAATCTCATTTCTAATCTGGGGAGGAGTGGCACATGGTGGTGTACACCAGGATGAATGAATAGGCTAATGCTTTCCCAGTTAACTTCTAGGGAAAGGCTCTTCCTGAAAAGTTCTGGACAGCCTTAAGTGGCAGGATGGTATAATAATCTGTGGCACAATGACTTTGCAATAAAAATTGATGAATAAATAAGAGAGAGAGAGATTAGACTAGATATTTCCACAGATTAGTCTGCACTGTCAAAACATAAGCATTTATGAAGTACAGATTCAACAAGTTTTAAATGTGAATGTTCCTGTGGTGCAGATCACTTCCAAACAGAAAGAAGAAAGGAAAAAACAGTGGCTCAAAAAATGCGATTTTTTTTTTCAAATTTAAAATAGACAAATGCTACAGTTGTTTTGTGATATTTTCCAAATACCATATTTAGTGTGTTCCAGGGTGGAACAAAAAGAATTTGAGACCTTTAAAGTTATCTTAGAATGGAACTGTTGTTCTCTAGCCAGTTCTATTAAGCAGGCTTGAAGTTACAAGAAATACCCTCAGAAATGGAGATGCAAAGAAAAAGAGGGGCATAGGGAGCTGAGAACCACTGCTGTATGTTTAATTCAGGAAAACAATGTTCTGCTGTCATCTCTCTGATTCCAAGGACAGTAGTATCTTAAGGAACATGCATAAGATCTTTGGAATGGAATAGTCCTAGACAAGGAAGAACCCACCCGCAGAGCATCTAATAATACAATAGCAGAGAGACAGGGCAATTTTTAAAAGTTGCCTTTATCTCTCTCCAAATAGCTGTGCAGATGCATAGCCCAACCTAGCAACTTTGCAAACATTAACACTTGTGAATAGTTGATAAGTTCTGCAAAAGCCAGTGTCTCTCTTTGCTCTGCAACAAATAGCGACTGGAATTTGTCAGATTAATAGTTACAGTTTGGCTGTCTAATGCTGAAAGCCACAGATTATTTTTTTTAATGGAAGAAATTTTAAGATGGTCCCTTTTAAACATTTTCATATTTCTGAAAAGAACTTTCACACTGTTTCTGCAGCTCATTAAATCATTATTTCTGGAGGAGTTATCATCACCTAATTCACCAGCTGGCCAGCCCTTCAGTATTGGCTTGCCTTTAAAAGCAGGCATCAAAATCAGTGAAGAAAGTGACAATGACTGTTAGTTGAATTTCCCAATTTAAATACAAGGAATGAATCAGAATAGAGTTCAACAAAACAGAGTGACGATCAGGATAGATGACAGGCTGTCTGCCTTTCTTTCGATGCTTGTGCTGAAGCTGCTGTATCGGCTAGTGAAGCAAAAAGCCCTTTGGGACCCAGAATGCATTTTGCTAATATCTGTAAAGTCCTTCTCACATTTTCAGCTCTGTGTTACTCTTAAAGCCAAGTTGCAGATTCCACTGGTGTACAGAAAATTAAATGCTTATTAAAAGGAACAGTACCTTGAACCTAAAACATGGTGCCTATCTGCTTCATACTATTTAGACCGCATGTCCTTGTGCCTTGTTTGTACAGCGCAGAGAATCCCTGATCTGCAGGTGAACAGCCTTGCAATTGCTCACCCTGCACATGAAAGCATTTTACTGCATAATCTTCGAAGGAAACAAGCAGGGAGGCCCTATAAATGCATTATACTGTACTGAGAGATAGACAAAGATAAGCAGTATGAATTTATTTTTGTTAACAATGAGAGAAATAATGCTAGTTATTTTAACTTACCCTTGGAATTACTGCTCCGAAGGAATGTGCTAAATGCTATGCATTTCTCATGTGTCTATTTGAATATGAAGATTCAACAGCATGAGGTTACATCTGTTCTAAAAAAAAAAAGATCAGTGCTTGGCATCTTGGTGTGCACTGTGCTACGATTCATCAAATTCCTTGCACTGTAGCTAAGATCTACATTTTTAATATTGGCTAGCAGTGCCTCCATTTTTGGGTTGTTAGCCTAAATTGCCTTACAGATGTTGGATGTTTTGGAAGTGAGCACTCTGTGCTGCTTTGAAAAGCCTTAGATGAAAAATCCAATATTATTTTGGGATGCACTCCAGAATTATCAATTGCCTAAGTACATGAATATTTCAAGTGCGCCTGAAGATAATTGTGCTTGAAAACCTCATGCAATAATGTTCTGAGATGTTGTAGAGCTTACTTCCCATTATATCTCTTTCAGTGTTGATTAAATATTATTTGCTGCTCCTTCCAGAGTACATGAAAGGCTCTACGAGACTTTAAAATATATTGAATTTGGAGTTGCTTAGTCAAGTCAGAAGCCCTGTTGCTCAGTTCAAATATATAGCAGGTTCAGGTTTTTTTTCAAAGTCAAAAAAAGCAATACACTATTTTTTCCATAGTTCAAATTTTGCAAGTCATTCCAATACTTCTAGGCAATGAGGCTGCAATAGTCTGAACAAGTGCAATAAGCAGTGTTTAGTACCACACAGAATTAAATTAGAGAGTACATGGAAATGGCTTAATTTGAACTTGAAAACCTTAGTTAATAAATAAATAAGCTCCCTAAGAGCTCCAATTTAACACAAAAAAACCAGAGAAGCAGGTGCTGATAATTCTATGTCAAGCAGTACTTTTCATAACTGGCTTCAGTTTTGGGTTGCAAAGGATGCAACAACCAAACAGTATAACATCTTGCACTGTTCAGTTACATTCATTTTACCCAGCACTGGTGATCTAAAAATGGGCTGTCCAAGCTGGCTGTCTGCGCTGCCTCACTGCTTGCTGCAGAGACTGATACATCCAGAGATGTCTAAGAGATGGTGCAATGAGGAGCCCTTGGAGGTGCTACAGTTACTGGAGATTTGCTAAAAACCAGAGTATAATTTAACTTTTAAACACAAGCAGGCACTTTGGAGGACAGGCATTTCTATTATTGTCTTACTGTTCTGTTAGGTCAGTCCTGCACATGGGCATTTGCATCCTGTAGAATCTGTGTTGCTGAAGTCACTCCCAAATGCACAGTTCCTATCACTGTTAGAAGTCATTTGTGTTCAACTGTTTTTAACAGAAAACAGAAGTTTCAAAGCTCCGTCACAGAGAATTTGTGGAAACAAAATTTTAAACCAGCACATGTGAGGATCTGCCTCATAAATGCTTGAACATCTAAGAAGTGCTGTGTGACTTCTCTGATGAATAACAACTGAGCAGCACAGCTTGACTTTCAAATATTCATAATCAATTCATTAAATAAGGAATGAATGGAAGAAAATTATGATCACAGATATTCCACAAACAGAAGGGAAAGCTAAATGACAATTCTGATGTGTCCTCTGAATATTTTCAAGAGGAAACTATATTAATATTTAATGCATGTATTACCTTTTTCAGTCAGCTCTAATTTAAGTGAATTTTATTCTCTGTGAAATGTCTGCTAATAGAATACTAATGTTACTAATAGTTGCTTGCCATACTTGGGGAGGCAGGAGTTATTATTACTAACGTCTGTGTCTAAAGATGTTATTCTTAACAGTGAATTCGAGAATGTTGTAACCATGTAAATTTATACACTAGCACAATAGAAATGGAAGCAGTGTGTCAGAGTCAGCTATTTAATCTATCTACATAAACACTTAATCTTACAGACGGCAAACAACTCTAGATTTGAGGAACAGGCTGTGAGCAACACTGATACTAGAGAAAGGCATGTCAATAAAACAGCAAAAGCTGGAGTGTCTAACAGCACAGTCACTACCCCACGTTTCTAATTAGCCCCGAGTTGCCAAAGTCCTGCCATGAACTGCTAGATCGTTTTCTGAGGCCTGTGACCCACCCTGTGTTGGAAAGCGCTGTTCCTGCCTCTGTGCACCCAGAGGCTTTTCTGTAGTGGCTACTGAGGGAGCCCTGCTGGGGGTCTCCAGCCTTCTGAGCAGGGGAACCGTCCCCAGCGTGGGCAGTTCCTGACGACACACAGCCCCCCTCCTTTCAGGGCTGGCACTTCTGAGCCTTTTGACTCCCAGGCCTGGCAGTAGAACTGGCACACCTTCGTTGCCTTCAGCCACGTGTTTCCAGAGCAGATCCTTGCCACCTTGAATTGTTTTAACTCAATCCAGTTCAACACTACGTAATACTTAGGGAACACCCTAGTAAACTACACCTTTGGAAAACTGAAAGCAAACTGCATGCAGGATTTGATGCAAACCCTTGATGTAAAGAGACACTTTATTCTGGTTCATACCACTTCTTTGCAGCATACTATTTACCTTCCAAGAGAAGCAAGGAAATCAAAAACATTTACAGAGTTACCAAAAAGTTCATGAAGAAATGAAGGGCACAGCCACACATTCGCATGCTAATATAATATATACAATTAAAGGAACTGAAGGCTTAATGAGTGCACTAAAGTAAAGGTTATTTTAAGTGCCTGATGCTAATGGTTTCTTAGTTAGCTTGGAAATCTGTGGAAATGATTGATGTTAAAAACAATGCTTCTATGGAAATTTAAAGAAATTTAAAACCAAACTTATATACAATGCTATGAGTGATGGTCTTAGGACAATAGTTCTGTGAAGGTATGTCTAACTGGAGGAAGAAATGCCAGCCAAAAGGCAAAAAGAAAGATCTTGAAATGTTTGAGCATAAACATACAACCAGGCTTGCTGCAACAGTTTACTCAAGACTTCATTGAACCAAAAATGTCACTTTTTAGCCAAGTCCTTGCTAAGTTTCTTTGCTAAATCTGGTTTACCAAACAGGTTAAGCTGTGCAAATTTCATGTAAATGTTAAAAAAAAAAAGGATCTACTTTCTGTTGGGGTTGAGATGAAGCACCTCGATTAATTCCTTATCCATGGCGCCTCTCTCTGATGCCAGTCAAGCCCTATAGGGAGACAGGCCAATGCTTTAGCAGACAACAAAACCTCTTTTCTTAAGACATTTGTTCTCACCGTAGAAAAAATGCTGATAGTTTTCCTGTCATTGTATATTTAAAATAAACCTTTTGTGCTTCACAGGGCAACTCCTGCTTCCAAAGCCATCTGCCTGAGAGTGAGATCAGGTGTTACTGCTGTGCAAGGGCACAGAGGAAAGGCAGGCACCCTGGGTGCTGGGCAGGGCTCTGGCACTGGGGTCAGCAACACCTGTTGTAGGTGGCATGTGGCAAGGCTCGGAGCTGGGCATCCCCACATGGGCACCCTGAGCTGGTGTGGGTGGGCAGATCTCTCCTTGTGCAGCAGTGAGTCCCTGCAAACCCATTCAGGAGCAGCATCTCCTAGCTCCCACGGGCTTTCTACTGGTAGGCTCAGTCCCTGAACTGGGAGGGAGAATCACAGTCTGGCCAACCAGCACTGGGAAGTTGCCAAAATCTGCTCTAAAGCACGGAAAGGGGGTTTTACACTTTATGTGATCTACTATTCTCCCATCCCTGTGCATTTCAGTGGATATACAGATGCAGGATGATGCTAAATCTGGACTCCTTGCTGGGGCAGAATGCACTGGGAAAGCAATAACCCCATCTCAGAGGCAGGCAAAAATGTTGTCTACAACCTGAATACTGGAGGATTTGGACATTTTCTTATTTTTTACCTCACTCTAACACTGTTGAAGCTTGGGGGTGTAATAAATCAATGCAGTGAGGCTTAATCCTGGTGTCTGAGTATCTGATGGGCTGACAGTGCTAAGCCTTCTTTTTAGGTGCTGCGTGCAACTGATCTTAAATCTGACGAACTACCAAGTTACGAACTGAGCCACTTTTGTTTACATCAGGCTAGATTTACAGGAGGTACTTGTACAAATTCTAGAGAATTTTAGGAGATCCTCAAGGTGTTGCCTCTCTTCCTCAGTCTAAATTCCAGCAAATTTCTCTAGAATTGAGAGGTGTTGCCCGGTTTAAGTACATCCACATTACCTAGATCAGGTCATATCCAGATATGAATAATGTACTGAGAAAGTTAAGGTGCTAAGCAGGCATTTTGTTGTACCAAGCTTCCTTCTGGAAACATAATCTTTCTGAACATCATGTTGCTTGTGAGGGATTCATGGTAATGACTGCAATGAGATCTGAGGGCTTGTCATATTCACAGCTGTAGAAAAGGACTGATGTTCTGCACAATGGTTTGGTGGATGACACTGAGCACTTTATTCATAGTGCTAGGACATTGCCCATGAGAGCTGCGCCTTTTTCTCCCTTCTTTCTGGAGCACATGAACTTCTCTGCTGAGAGCAGGAAAACAAATTAGGTCATTGACCTTTCCCATGACCTTGACACAAATTCCAGTTTGCATTGACCAGCAGAGCACCTACTTGAATGGGACCTGTCCTGTCCTCTTTCGCGCCATACCTCACCCATTTCAAAGTGGCAGAAACAGAATAGAAAACCAAGGTTCAGATAAAGAGCAGGATTTTTTAATAACAAAACCCTCTTGGAGCCTCCCTGCCTTCATAATTTATGGAAACTAAGCTATTTAATTCTAATTCTGATATTCAGCAGTGTTGACAACTCTATTACGTTGTAGATCCTTCAGATCATATTGTTAAGCCACTCACTTTTACAAATTAATCTGAAAAAAGACAGATGCCATAACTTGTGGATGCCCCATCCCTGGAGGTGTTCAAGGCCAGGCTGGATGAGGCTTTGAGCAACCTGGTCTAGTGGGAGGTGTCCGTGCCCATGGCAGGGGGGTTGGAACTCGATGATCTTTAAGGTCCTTTCCAACCCAAACCATCCTATGATTCTAAAAAGAAAGAAATTTAGTGCTTAAATAGAAACCTTCATGGGGGGATAGAGAAATACACACTTTGTTTGTTGTCCTCTGTCCTTTCCTAAACAAACTGACCAGTCCTATCATAGAATATGAAATATTGCTCTATATGCACTGTGTCAAATACCAGTAAGCATATATAAGATATGCAACACTTATCTAAATTCCAAAATAACATTTTTGTCCCAGTTGTAGCTATAAACAAATATTAACTCAATACAATTTATTTATTTTCAGATAAATAAATAGGTAATTAATAATCAAATATTATGTGATAAATGGCAAAAAGTGATCCAATCAAACCATTATGCTTATATATTTAATCAATAATCTGAGAAATAGGACGTATCATTTGTACTGCTGTGACTGAAACTAAAATATTCAGAGACATTTGAATACTTTAAATGGGCAAGAGTTAAGAAATACCTTCCATTCCAGCTGCAATATAAAGAAAACTCTTTCAATCCTGTAGATTTTTTGTCCCAGAGAAAAAATTTTCTAGTGTGCTTAGCGCAATCATGTAAGAAACAGGTAATGAAAAAAATACGTAAGGAGTCTCAGCAAAGTCTGTGGACACCATCACCAAGCAGTCCTTCAGGTTCCCTCCTCCCCACGGGCACCAGACCCCATGCCTGCCTGCCGGGCTCCCCACAGCGAGTGTGGGAGTGCAGGCATCTCCAACGGGATGCAGGATTCCAGGCAGGGAGCTGCCTTGCACAATCAGAAGGACACAATATAGGCAAAAAGCCCGGGGAGAAGTCTAATGTTACTGCCTTTCATGTACAAGTTTACAGGCAGGTGCTCTCCACTAAAAAGCAGAGGCAATTTCAGCTTTTCCTTCTTTGATGGTGACTTCTTGAAGCAAGCTGTGGCTGACATATTCCTTAGATCACATCGGTGTCCTCTTCTAGTATCACTGTCATCCTGTACCTTTCCAACTTTTGCAACTTAGTATAAAATGTAAAGCTAACAGACGATATTGTGAGTTCCTCTCACCCACAATAAATTGTATTGAGTTAATATTTGTTAATAACTATAACTGTGAATTTAGAAAAGTGTTGCATATCTTATACAAACTCACTGGGATATGACACAGTGCATATAGAGCAATATTTCATATCATGACTGGCTTTTACTTGACAACCTTAGCCTCTAGATATCTTTATTTTTTGCCCTTCAAAAGCAGAAATTATGGAAGACACTATGCACTATGTAGAAATTCAGGAACTGTGGAAATGTTCTGGTAAGAACTTCATAATGCATGACAGCACCATGTGGGTCTTAAACCTAAGGTTTAGGGTCTCTTGATTGGAACTCCAATATAGAGCAACTCCCAAACTGAGTGCTGGCTCTGAGGAAACATCAAGAAGGAAAGCCTCCCTTTTTAATTCAGTCTCTTTAATCTGCCAGTGTTTGCACTCACTGGTGAGTAGCCTCAAAGCAGTCATAACCAAGAGACTTTCTAAGTATTTCCCACTGGAAATAACATTTTGTGCTGATTTACGGCTCTCACGCTATTAACCATCCGATTGGCACAAACTGAAGAAAGGTATCTAGGATTGCTGTTGGACGATGTCTAAGTTACCAATTTCTTATGCACTAATGAGATGGATGTGCTCTTTGTGCAGCAGAGCTACAGACAAGCAAAGCTAATTGTTATGGCCATGCCATTTTCTTACTGACGTTCATGTGCAGTGCTCTTACCATATAGTAATATTCATGCAGGACCACAGAACAAGCGGAGTAAGACCTACAATTTGAATTATGTTGGAAATAAGTCTATAGATGGTTTCCCCAGAAAAGCAATCTAGTTCTAATTGTCTCAACCTTACAACAGGAATTAGAGTCTTCGTTTAAGGCCTGGAATTCTCTTTTTCAGAAGATGCATGGGCCTGGAAACATATTTGTGTTCCTAACTGTAAGCATGTAAATAGTCCCATTAGAGAGACTTTGTGACTGGCTTTATGCATGAAGTTAAAAATCACAGTAAGTGTTTAGAGGATCTATGCCTAAGGCAGGCGTCAATATTGAAAAAAAAAAAAAAGCTGGTTAATACACATCAGCTTTTTTTTTAAGAATGGTACCATTTTCTATCTTTACTTCTGCTGGAAATTGCAGGAACTGAAAATTCAATTTTGGTTTTAATAAATAATTCATTGCTCTTCTGATGTTTTATACTTTTTCTGTGAAATCACTAGAACTGGGAATTTCTTCCCATGCATTTTGTATCTTTTTTTTCACAGAACCCTGATGAGGGGAACAAATGCTGTAAAAAAAAAAAATTTACTGGCCACTGCATTTAAAAATTTAATGTCAGTAGCAGACTTTGCCTCTTTGTTACCCATTTACAGACTTCTAAGTCATATTTAAATATATCTATAGCAAACACTTTAAATTAATCAATTAAATAGATTCCTGAAATAAAGGTACCTTTGTAAGAGTTCCGGCATTTTTGAATGTATTGGTTCTATTCAAGCTACTAGCAATAAATATAATATTTATATAAAAATAGTACATGGAACATTAATACTATAGCAGTAGTAAAAGTGCTTGAGATAATTTATGGTAGATAAACAGCACTTCAGACATTTTCTTTGGCATTCTTTAATAAACTATGAACTCTAGGATCACTACAAGTCCTCACAGCCGACGTACAATACTACATAGTGTTGTAGCTCATCCACAATAGACTAAGAAATTTTCCCCATTCCATGTCTCTTGGGCCAAACATTTTACCACAGATAAGAGAGAAGCAGTTTAAGTAAACAACTTTCAGCTCATAGCTGTTCAGCAGTGCAATACAGGGCTTGTGGGTACGAATCGTTGATACTGACCCACACGGGTGCTGTCTGGTGTGGTTTAGCGTGGAATCAACAACAGCAGCTTGCCTTTAACCATGCGTTCAATGTGTTTTTCAGATTCTAAGAATATAAACTCTATAATTTGACGCTAAGAATCATAACTGAGATTAACACTTGACCCCCAAAGGAGGTAGCATAGGTACATAAATTCAAGAAAGAATCCAAAATATTCTCATGTAACCTATGTAGATAGCTCAGACACTAGACACACAGATTCTCTGGTGACATTTTCTGTTCTTACATAAAATTTGGATACTGTGCAGCACACGAAACGCCAGTGTCTTCACGGTGTCTGACTCCTGCCTTATGCAGGATTCACAGACTAGGTAATTACATTTTGCTAGGTGTGCAGCGTGGTGGTGGTGGCTGCTGAAAACAGCATGTGATACTAAAAATATATTGGTCTTAGAGAGAAGCTCCAGGATGTTTCCTAAAGCCCAGAGAAAAAGTATCTACACATAATGTTGTTTGGAAGATTTTCTTAATTCAAATATTTCAAAAGAGATAATCACAGTGTGACAAGTGTGAAGGGAGGGTAATAACTTAGGCAACTCTGTAGTTTCAACAACCCTAGAAAAAGAAGCAACAATCCTATTGTAAACAAGTGCCAAGAGAAGCTGCAAATTTGCATCTTTATCATGCAAATCCATGACCTTCCTGGGTTCCAATTCTAAGCAATCATTTCATTGCAAACAGTCATTTCTCTCACCTCCACATAAAATAAATCCATCCTCTAGAACACTGAGGAAAATATATAAAGGAACACTGAGAAAAACGTGATCAAAGGTCCCAGTGTCACTACATTAGTCTGTCTACATTACAAACGCTACTTGCTGTCACAAATAAAATGTTACTGGGACCTGTTAAATACTCAGACCCCTCCTTTATGTTCACAGGCACTGATGGAGACTGGAAATCAAGCTACTCACAGAAATTAGTCTCTCTAGTCCTTGCAAAAGGATTCTGAAAGCTTACAACCATTGCCGTATTGCCATCTGGGAATGACACAACCCTGGCTTCTCAAACTATATCCTACAGAATGTTCTTGTTTTTAAAGCAAGTTCTCCTGCACTGGCTGTAACGTGCACAGGATTGGAGTTGTTACACTAACACCATGCTCACAGCCTGTTAATAATAGTTGCACTATAAAATGGCTTCTTACTTCTAATCAACAGGATTAGCTGTGCTTTTTTCCTAACAAGAGTAAGTCAAATGTGGGCTTCTGACACAGAGGAGCCATGGCTATGGAGGCTGGTATCCCTGACCTTAGGCTGCTGCTCTGAGGCATCCTTTGGAGGAGTCTCCTTTTCACTACTGTGTGCAGAGAGGTCCTCAAAGGATGATCAGTACTTCATTCGAGGTGTCACAAATGTACCTACACCAGTCACACTGGCTGATTCCAGCTTTCCTTTGACCAAAGGGAAAGCTGTCAAGAAAAGAAGGCCTAAAGCAGAAGACAGCTGATGGCACAGGACTGGGAGATGCCATCCCTCCATCACCTGGGAGCAATACTACTTTTGCTTTTACCAAGGCCAATTCAGTAGTTTTGTTGAGATCCACTAATTTTCAGAGATGTGCTCAGCTCTGGGCAGTGTGCCTGCCCCAGTACAGCCATCTCAGCCCATGTCAGGATGCTGTTTCCATGCTGTGAACGGTGACAGCTTGCTGTCACAGCTCCCTGAAGGAATGGGAAGAAGGACAGCTCTTCTGCAGGAGCACAGGAAGCTCCTCTTCCCCAAGACCTTTGTGGACTCCAGGCAAGATTTGCTTCTAGGCCAGGCATAGAGGAGAATACCATTTGGGGATGCCTTCTTTAGAGAATAAAAGTGATCAGAAATGGGAATTCTTAAGAATAAAATGTGTCCTAGCACTTAATTTTGTAATCAGCTGTCTTTTATATATTTTTATGTCTTGGTAAAGTTTGGTTAATATGGCCAAAAGGCTGGGTTTATGGGGGGTATT
>NW_010129086.1:0-13791 GCF_000699245.1 Pterocles gutturalis | reverse complement strand
TGGGGGGGTATTCACAAGCAACCCTGCTGAAGAGACTCATCAGAGGCTGTAAGGCTGGCTGCCTCTAGAGAGGTAGCTGCTGCTTATCTCAAATTTATTTGAATATTTCTAATTTGTGAAACAGATGACAGCACCAACAACTTACTCTTTAATAAGTAAGAAGTGCCCTAGTTTTACTTAAGGCATCTGTCTCCAGAATTTACGGGCTGGGTAAATCCAAGAAAGAATTGCATTTGCTTCTCTGTTACAGAAATTGCTAGGTAATTATTTTCTTTCTTGGTACATACTGTGCCTGCATCTGGTAAGCATTTCTAGATGCCAGTATAATAGAGAGCGGGGATGTGGAAGGAAGATGAGTGTGGCTGCTGAAGATACAGATGTGATTTTAGAAACCATGTGGAAGATGTCACAACTGTAACCACCCTCTGTTCCAAAGGGAATCCAACACACGTTTGAAAACTAGTATCTGCTTAAATGATCTTCACCGCATAGCTCTAGGGGAGTTAGCAGAGGTGCCTGTGAATCTTGACATGCCTTCTGTGGTAAAGGCAGGTCATCGTTTTGCCTCCTCAAAACACCAAAGCAGGTTTTTCACACAATGTATATAATACAAGATACTTAAATTTTACAATGACTCTGGTATAAAAACAATCCATCAGGGGATATAAAATGCCTTGGCGATGCTTGTGACTCAGAAAGTTCCTAATCTGCTGATTCATGGAGGCTGGAAGAATGCATCACTGAAGTGTACCTGTCCTGTTCTCTACTTTCAGTGAGGTTATGGATCGCTGGTCAGAAACAGGAAATGGACTAGAGGTACTTTTGGTCTGGTTCAGTACAATTGTTGTGATGTTCTTATTATTAAAAAAAAAAACGGTGTTCTGAGTGTGATTTTTAGAGGCACCAACAATCAAAACCCTATCTGAAGTCAGTGACAATTGTGGATGTTCAGACCCTCAAAAAAAAAAGAAATCAGACTTTAAGTATTTAATTTATTGAGACTAACAGCCAATTTTGAAATTAACAACCAGTCTGAATATTACCATTGTAAATAGCACAGCATTCTCCTGGCACAGTTCTCCTTTCCAGGAAAACCTTAGGAACACCCTGTAATTTGTGTTCATAGGAAAGCTGAGAAAATGCAGGCTTAAACAGCACTGCCAGCTCCTGTGATTTTATCTTAAACATGACAATATTTCATGTTTTCTTTAAGGTCTAAAATCCTGGATTTATTGTGAGAATCTCACATTACACATTTGAAAAGGTAAGCTTCTCATTCTTGTAGCTACAGAGAAAGCTTGAAAATCTGAATTTTAGACTTCATAATCAGAAGACAACAACCTCTACAATCTTTATGTTAAAAAAAAAAAAAAAGACTGTAAGACAATCTCTTATTTTTGGGAACCTGACTCACAGAATTTGAATGCTTTGATTTGGCAGTAATGCTTAACTTCATCTTTGCAAAACAGTCTTCATGTTAATGTTTAAGTTTTCATATTTTCCGTATGAAATTGGCAGGCTTACACATTTTTTTAGGGGCTATAGCTTCATGACTGGTCAATACAAGTTTGCAAAGACCATAAACACAAGTCCTTTCTAACTATCATGAAATATTCCTTTTTCTCACACTGTTTCTGGATTATGACCCACTTGTTGGATTTCCACATCTAAAGTGAGGGAGGCAAATATTTAGAGCACACCCATATTCAAAGCATGCTGAAGTTGATGGGCCTTTATCAGCACTGCTGGGCTTTAGTATCAGCACTATACTGAGAGCTCTTACGTTGATTTCAGAGCAATGTGCTTCTCAGTTTCCCACCCAAGAGCAAATGTTTAGTTTCTTCCAGATTTAAATATAAACTGTGATTAATTCTTGCTGCTGGCAGAAATTAGAAAAACAGATTTAGAAAGGAGAGTACAGAGGTTTAAACCTTGTTGGATAATGGCAATTCCAGGTCTTATTGCAACTCCCCTGACTTTTGCTTTCAGCTGTCACTGCATTGCTCCCTCCTCAGCTGCCTGGGGACAAGTGGCAATGTCCTGACGGTGCACCCACCTTCATGACAGGTCTCTGGCCTGGCTGGGAGGGCAGGCAGGGCTGGGTATTGAATACATGTAACAAGCCCCTGTCCCAGATCAGGCTTGCCTGATCCATTGTGTTGGATTCACACATAGTCCTCCCTAAATCTGCCTTCCTTGGCAGGTGTAAAGAGACAACAGGTACTACCACATCTGTCAGATACCCACAACATGAGTTCAGAGTGCAATCATTAGGGCTACAGCTAACAGAGAGTTTGTTGGGTTCCTTGATGATGCTGTGCAAAGGGTTTCTCCCACGTCTGCAGAGCTTCTGCAGAAGGTTGCTTTCCCCAGAGCTCCCCAGGTGTGCCCTGCTTTACAGAGGCTGTGAAATAAAAAAATGTTTCTGTACTACTCCCTACTGTCTTGAGATAGGAAATAGGTATAGACAAACATTTTTTTCTCTGACCTCTGCTTAAGGGTGCAGCAGAAGGGATGACACGAGCACAATCCTCTGAGGACAGGAGTGGAGCCTACTGACCCTCAGGTACCTCATTTACCTGAAGAATTGTCTCTGGTAAAGACTCTGTGTGTTACTACCTCTGTCTGCTGGAAGCAGATGACTTAGCTGGGTTATATCATAGTTTAAGTTGGTCATAAAGAGAGGTCAACCAGCTACATCCATACCATTTGCAAGTAACAGAAAGACAGAATCCAAAGGATGACAGAAGCAGCGGGCTGAAAATAAGCCTGAGGACTGCTTTGTGTTTCATAGGTTGCTCTGTAACCAGAAAGTTACCCATGCTTGGTGCTTCTCTTGGAAGCTTAGTACCAAGAGGCAGTCCCTGATCATCGAAAGCTGCCAGCCCCTTCCAGCTTTGAGTCAAGACAAGCCCCCCGGGGAGCCAGCCAGGCAGAGCTGGGACCTTGCCACCCTTCCCCACATGCCCGTGGGGAGTACTGCCACAGCCACCACTCAAGAGCCTGCATGTTCCTCATCCAACATACAGATTAATTGAATAAACACCCTAAAAAATTATTATCTCTTCAACATACAATTTTCTTCTGCCCTTCACCTCTTCCATACAGGAAGATTTCAACAGATAATGATGACATTTTACATCAGATTAAAAAAGGAAAAAAAATTACAGAATAATATTGAAACTCATCTCCAGCATGACTAAATTGTAGAATATTTAGCTTTTGGTAATGGCTTGTTGATGCATAGAGTGTCTTTCATCTAAAATACAGCCCTGTGCTATCCCCAGCAGAAAACAAATGTCTCATTTAATATTTGCTTTTTTTCACAGAGCAAATAAATAATCTGCACTAAACTGTTTTAGAGAGACTGTAAGGCAAGAGAGTGCAGTCTACACAAATATTTTTGGTGTTCTGTCACCAAAAATTTGAGGGGGTGGGGGAGAAGGAAAAGGGTGGGGGAAATTCCCCAAGCACTCCTAGATATCGGTAGTTTCTGTCAGGGTCTAAAAGCAGCTTAGTAGGGAAGAACACAAGTAAGCCTCTGTGAATGATTTTAAATGTAATTCCTATTTTTTAAAAATTCTAGTCACTTTAGTGTCATGCTTTCTGAGGTAGATAATACCTAGTAGCCAAAAGGTTGTATCTTTATTTGTGCCTGAAACACCTAGAACTGAGATAAAGTGAGTTTGAACGGAAAGATTATATAATATAATAATTGAGAAATACCGTTATAAACACCATGGGTCATTTGTATGCATTCAAGAACCTTTGATTTACCAGCACCAGTTGTTAATGATAACGTAGGAATTTGTTCTGTCCTTAATCAATCTAAAGATAATAAGACCCCAACATCATTTCAGGCCTGCCCATTCTTGAATCTGCATGGGGTTGACACATCTTCGGGGCAAAGGGAGAAATTGCAGAGCCTAACATGCAACTCCGACAAAACCCTGCGACGAGCCCATTGCTATGAACCAGTTAATAAGGTAATTCTAGAAGCCCAAGTTTGTTTCCGTAGCTACATAACATTACACAAACATTTTGGTTGCAATTTTGTGGCAATGGTTTCACAGTTATTTGATTAAAATGCAGTGCCATGCTGCTTGGAGCCTGGGAGTGTCTGATATCAGTGAAAGCTCTTTAGAATTGCTACAATTTAAAATTACAGCTTACCCTGTCTGAAGCGATATTTTTAGTCTATTTATTCAGAGTATAAATATAGTTCTATACATCACTGGTTTAATGTCTCTCTTGAGCTGGTCAGAAAGACACTTTACCCAGCACCAAACAAAGGTCAACAAATTAGTATCTTTTCTTTTCTTCTTTTTCTTACTTTTTTTTTTCCTGTAAAGCAGCATTAAGTGCTTTAGAAAGCAAAGTATCTTGTCAGCAAAGGCTGCACATCTAACCCGTTTCCTGCAGTGACCTACTTATAGGAAATACTGCTATTGAAAAGGGCTTTTTCTAAGATCTAGCATTTCATACAAAAATGTATCTAAAATTAGATAGAAAGTGTTTAAGAGATCCCTGAGCAAAGATAATCAAAAGAATAAAAGGCGAGAGAAGGGAAATGGTGATGAATCACCATGCAGTCAGGAGGAGTGATGTAGTGCATATTTCTATGAATGGCCATTCTCTGGCTTTATTATCAACAGCTTCATGAGTTATTTATTTCTGATTATTTGTTTGGGTGTCAGGGGGATGTTTGTGCCTGCAAACCCCTGGAAACCAAAGTTTTATGTACATACAAAAGGCACAGTAGCGACAGTGCAGGCAGCCACAGCCCTGCTCAGCTGTTGCCATTGCCCTTGACCTAAAGGGACCCTCCCGTCCACAGGACAACCCGACAGCATGGATTTGGTTTCTGTGTTCATGTGGCTCTGGGCTTTTCTTGAGCTGGGTTCCCTAGCTGTGCTGAACTGTAATGAATTCTTCAAGGAGTAGTAGGGCTGGGTTGATTTCAGGTTTGATGTGTGCTAGGGGAATGGAGGGAGAGGTGAGATTTCTTCTAATTAATGGGCTTTCCTAAACATGTCAGTCTTCCAGTGGGAGCCTACCTTGGTCTTACTGTAGCTTACAGACCTGAGAAAGTAGAAAAGACCATAAAGGTTAAGTGGGCTCTGCAGTTCACGTCTCAGTGGAGTTCCTACCAGAAGAAAAACATGAACAAACAACCAGCAGAGCCACTTCTGGGTGCTACCTCTCAGCATCTCATTTGGGAGGCACAAAAATCTAGCTTATTTAATATCATGGACTGTGGACACATGTGTGTAGGGGGAAATGTGTGTAATGTCCCTTTGTTGAGGTAGAGGTGAGGTTCTTTGAGGTGAATGTCAATGGGCAGAGGAACTTGGCAGACGAGAACCGGAAGAAAAAGCACGTGTGGAAAAAGACTTGTGACCTGGAGGTACAACACAGGCACACATCATGAGAGCACCCTGAGAAATTAATGTTGTTTCTAAGAACATATATTAATCACAGTTCATAATAGCTATTCAGGCACCATCTCTTTTTAAGACTTAATTTTGGAGATGATCTTTTTATTACTAGCTTAAAACAAATAAGCAATTTGGCTGAGATGGCACAAGGATTCAGTGAGGAATTTTGTTTTTTTTTGTTTGTTTTTTTGTTTTTTAGGTTTTGACTATATCTTAAGAAAATTTGTGCACCAGAGAGGCAGGAGAGACTTCACAAGACATTTCAGTCCTGTTCCCAGTTCGCTGTAAGTCTGGGCATGTGTCTTGATCTTTATATGTCCCAATTCTTCACTTAAAGCGTCTGGTAAATCTCTCTCATCTATGCAATCTGAGGCTACATTCTTAACATTTAATGTATTGCTCAGATGCTGGTGTGACTAAATAGTAGAATTATCCAAAAAAAAGGATCAAATTTGTTTAATCCTTACTTCATTACCTGCTCCTTCTTTTATTCCTTTATTTACTCTTTCCTTTTCAAAAAATGGAGATCTCTACTTTCTCAGGACTATTAAAATGCAAGGAATGATCTAGTGAAATATTCTTCTCCCCAAGCTGCAGCACAGAGACTGTCGATTGCCGACTCTGCACTTGCCTAGTGTGTGGAATACATATCGACGTCAAGGGGAGTTCCTCCCGCAGAACAAAGGTGGAATGCGCAAGCGGGAATGGCGCGGGGCACCACCGAGAAAAAGGGGGCTGCTCCTGTTCAGCAGATGAAGGATAAATACAGTCTCCATTGCAGTCAGAAGAATTGTGTGACGTAAGTGGTTTTCCTGTTGATTTTTATCTCACCCTAAAGAAACCATTAAAAAAAAACCCAAAATGCATAGCATGTAAAATAAAAATATTGGTGAAGATGTTTCCCTCTTCAGTGAGGTACGCGGAAGCCCCAAGAAGATGACATTCATTTCTGTGTTCCTTGTATGGTTTTTGTGTCCCCTGAGCACTCTAAATCTAATTCACAGTATCTGCAGGCTGCGACGGGACTCCCCTAAACACTGTAGTTCTCGCAACACAAAACCTGTGAGCTTCAGCGCGCAGGCAGCCCTTTCCGAATTCTGCTCATGGAAGCTGGGTGGGCTTTACTGTGTTCTCAGCCACCAGCTGCCCTTTTTCATTTCTTTGTAAAGTATTATGGACATAATAAGAAATATGTCCTTTAACCTGGACTTTTACTAATCTGTATGAACCATATTGCTTAGTAAGAGAAATAAAACTTGTTAGCACTTTCCCAAAGTGCTTTTGTGTTTTTTAATTGCTACTAGATTAAACACAGATTATTCATGATTATTTTTATATAATTTGAAGTTTTAGGATTACATTCAGTAGTCTGCATCCTACTCCCATGAGAAAAAAGCCATTTCTTATTTACAGAGCAGAAATACAATGTGATCACTGCCTAACATATCACCTACTCCACAGCAAGGATTGCACCTGGAAAATGTTTATTATAGCCAGAAAGACACCCCTCCCTAAGATATTTTAGGATGTGACTCATGATAATGACTAATAGAAAGTTACTTTACTCATAAATCTGCTCTGTCCCTAATCCATCTGTTATTCTTGTTCTTACAAAAGGCAAAACAATTTGGCAGAACGTTTTTCCGCAGATATAATACATTTACACGACTGACTCTCCATTGCTGCTGGAAAAGCAAACCATTACAGCATGAGAATATACTGTAGGAATTCCTTTTTGGATAACGTTTTTGCAATGGCAGTTACAGGTGAGCCATCTAGAGGCAAAAGCAAAATTTTCTTAAGAATACACACTAGTAGTGTAATGAATTCCTCTCAAATAACTATCCTAAAAAACTAGTAGCATCATGTGTACTAAGAGCTGAGAGATTGCCATCTGTTAAATTCATAAACCTCTTACATGTTTTAATTTCCTGTATGCTCACGCTATGAGTTTAACAGCTTCCTCTGCTTTTAAAAATTATTTCCAAGAGTGGTTTGGATTGCTTTATGCTAATGTAGTATCAAGAAAAGCCTATATTAATGATGATGAATAATATACCAATTAAAGGAGGGAGTGCAGAGTTAAAAAAAAACTTGGAATCTCTTCCTGCTCTTGACTCTCTGTGTGACAGTGGGAAATTCTCTTAACTGGAGTCTTACCACCCATAAAGTGTGGATCATAATTTTACCATCTTTGTAAAGCAGTAAAGCACTTTATGATCTTTGGATGAAATCCCAAAACACTACAATAAAGATACACACACAGTAAATACAACAAATGGCTACATTTTGCCTTTACTTCCCTCTTGCTTAATCCTATTAAAATCAGAACTACACAGTACGTAAATCAGAGCAGAGCAAGCAGCCTTCTTTGCACTTAGCAGTAGCAGCATCACAACACAGCTTATGAAAAGAGAATAAAAGTCACCAATCTAAAACACAGCTGGGGTGATCTTAGAATAGGGGTGCACCTGGTGCACCCTGTGGGAGAGTTTAGAGTGGGTAGTCATCAAAGGCTTATTTACTATTAAAATTGCTAAATTCCTTTGAAAACATTTGTATCCACATGAAATTTCCCTGTGCCATCTAAGTGAACCCTACTGAAATACCAGATTTTTTTCTTAACAATGCTGGCTAAAAGTAACGCAGCCAAAAGCCTGACCTCTACTGCAGACCCAGCGCTTGCAGCTGATTACAGGGTGCAATGTCAGCGGGGCAGCCCGGGCTCTGAAGTGGGAGGTGTAGCTTCAGCTCCAGGGCCTCAGAGTCCCAAATCCAGCTGACACTACCCTGATTTAGAAATTGGTGGTGTCCAGTGCAGCCACAGCTACACCAGCTACTGAAAGTAGACACAGATGTTCTGCCTTCGTACCAATTACATCAACTGCAATGGGAAACAGAAGTGAAAAACCTCACTTAGCAGCACTGTTCCAAGCCCGCACGTGGGCAGCTCTGCTACACTCACAGTCACCCTTGGGAGCTGGAAGAGCCCTTCTTGGACTAGCAACAAGGCCTGAATGACCAGTTAAAAAAATCTGTATGAAGCCTGGGCTGTAATCTGTCTGCCACTTAACTTGTCCCTGTATTATTAAACCTACATCAGCATACATCAGGCTGGACACACACTGCATGTGAGTACTGGTGCGTGATCTGGTCCACTAAGGGTGGAGGGGTTGTCCACATGGAGGTCATCATGGTTAGGAGCTTCGGGAAAGGAAGGAAGGATGGGGATAAGTAACAGGCCGGTGATCTTCTCTCCCTTACCCAAGTTCACAGGGTGCGTTGGGATAGCCACTCTGGGAAAACATTGTGTTCTTGTCAAAAAAATAAATGAAATACATGAGGGCAGGGAGCCAACAGAATCATGATTCCCACTGGGAGACAGAATGAATCAGACAATGTCTTCTAGCCTGGAAACAGGCTTTTCTTGTGGCACGACACTACAAATGGAAGGGGGTGGTAAGGATGCACAGACAAAGGTGAAAGATGAGGGCCTGCCTGAACGTCAGCCCACGAGTGAGTCACTACCCTGTGCTGTACAGTCACAGCTGACAAAGTCAGGATACGAGAGCACATAGACTTCTGCCTGATCCTCTCCTACAAGAAACGGCATTTTACTGGGGCTCCTAGGGACAGGGCTGACCGAGTTCACAAACTCACTGTCTTGGCTACTGGTGTGTGATTTGGATGAGGAGATCCGACTCCTCGTCTGTTCCTCTCTGTACCTCTGGCTTTGGTGAGCCGTGGGCAGCCCTCTGCCTGGCTTCCAGCATGCTCCAGATGCACACCACTATCTTCTGTGGAAGGGGCCAGTTGGACTCCGGTCCCCATTTACTTCGGACAGCTGTGGTCTCCCGTGGCTTCCTTCTCTGACTCAACATCATAAATGCTTGATAATATATTTGAACAGTTCTTCCTTTCTCTTTTGGGAATTACAGAGGATTTTTGTTAACCATTTAAAGTGTGCCAATTGCCCTCATGTAGTTGGAGATACCCGGTATCAGTCTAATACTAATAAAAAGCATTCACTGATTTTCCACAGACATAAGCGGGATAAGCCTCATGTATATATCACAGACACTTATTCAGACAGAATAAATAAATTCCATCCTAGAGCTGTTTCCTAGGTAACTGAACCAGGACCACAGAAACAGACTGTGCAGCTTAAAGAGCTGAAACAACAAAACTGCAGCATTTCTTTCTGTCTCCAAACTTTTGATTTTGTGGGTCTACAAATATGATACAAATGTTTCAAGAATGAAATATGCAATTTGAAAATACGCACCTACTCTTAGGTAGCCAAAACATGTGATCCCACGGGTCCTGTGATATATCACTTCTATAAGCCACTCAGAACACCCTTGCCTATGCTTGGATTTCTGCTAGCCTGAAAGCCACAGAGAGCAGTCACCAAAAACTGCGTGTTTGTAAGCGTTTCTCCAATGTGAAATCTGGTCACCTTAGGCAAATGGGCTTAATGTGTAAGCTGAAAGGAAGTCAGTCCTGTACAAGGAACTGCTGAAATTTCTGGTCTCTTCAAGCAATGCAAGGGCTCCCTGTTGTTAACGAGCTGGAAGGTCCCAGCGGATGGTACCACCTTTCATCAGCAAGGTGTGAACAAAATTTTGCCTTAGTGAAACTGTCTGCACCCACAATGCAGATATGCTGCCAGACAATGCAATCAGATCCTTTGCAGCCCTGTTCTGCCTTATTTTGTCCATGACACAGACCGCCATATTTGCTCTTCTACTTTTTTCAGTCATATACTTATTTTCAGTGTGTGACTAGCCATACTTGCAGCAAACTTTAGAAACTGTTTTTTGTTGGACATAACACCTTTTTACATATTTGCATCTCTATTGGATTAACTACACTCGCTGATGGTTGTTTTTCTTGTGGGTTGCTTCTTTTTACCATCCAGCACAGCCTGGGGCACCTTACCACTCTGGGACAGTTCCTGGGTCTGTGTGCTGACTGCCAGCCTGGGGAGCCAGCAGCAGTGCCTGCCATCCTCAGGGCTGGAGGGAAATCCTTCAGCTGAGCACTCCCTTCCTGTGTCCACCAAGACGGGCAACAGTTAGCGCAAAGAACTCTGCTGTCATACTGCTGAGTTAGAGGGGAAAAAAAAAAAAAAAAAAACAAACCCCCACAAATGCTTGCACTCTTTGCCAGGGAAGTAGGCAGGTGCAACTTTGCACCTGCAACAACAACAACAAAGGGAGAGCAGTGAAAAACCTATGTAGCTAGACAAAGGTAAAATTACTTGGCTTCCCACAGTGCAAGAGTCTGAAGTACTTTCTGTTAGGACTTTGTATTCAGCTAGGAAAATTAGAGAAAGTAAAATAGATGACTCTGGCTATACCCTCGTTTAATCTGTGGTAACAGTAATATGCAAAGTAATCAGCTGCTAAGTGATGTTTGTTTATGACATTGTAATAATGGCTTCCAAATATACATTGTGCTGCTTGAAATAAATGTATTTGTTTTGTTGTGCACAGCTATGAAACAGTATTTCTGCCTTATGAAGTAGCACCTTTTTGTGGATTAGAATCAATGTGTTACTCTAATGACAAAAGCCTGATAAATATTTAACTAAACTGTTTTGTTAGCTGTAGGGCCATGGAAAGGCAAATGTATTTTATTTACCATTAGAACTAAGGTGATCTAGTTTTCATTTCCTAAGAGAGTATCAAACACTCTGAAGAAACAACAAACTTAGTAATTTCAGTAAAAAAAAAGTAAAATAAAAAGAATGCCTTCTTAAGTTATGCTTATACATCTAGCTATTTTTTAAAAGATGCAAAAATGTGGATACCACTGTGGGGAAGGAAAGTTTTCAAGTAGTGACACCAAGGCAAACTCATATTCCTATGTAAAAGGGTCAGAGGATCATAAATACCAGTGGGGAAAAGAGAGGGCTTCTGTTTTCATGATGAATTACATGCAATTTTTAGAAAAGGAATTAGAGTATGTGCCTATCCACCCATAAACTCGAGTTCACAGACTGAATTTCAGGAAACGTGGTGCCAGCTTTTCACTGAACTACATTTGTGTGATCCTAGTGAAGGTAATGGGGTTATACGAGGTGAAAGTCCATGCAAAAATGGGCTCAGACAGACTCTCCAGAGGTATGTAGAAACCATAGGGCCTGAGTCTGATCTCTTTGGCAACGATTTGAATTTAAATTATATTAAAGTCTATTGATTTCAGTGGGTGAACCGTGAATGTATGCCTATGTAAATGTAGCTAGAGTCAGATCACCCATGGCTATATCCAGCCTTGCAGCTGTGAAACAGAATCAAATTCCGACAATAGAGGTTCAATGCTTCTGGTCCATTTCACTTCCATGTGCAAATGCTCAGTCTGCAGGGAACAAGCACCCATCTTGTCTGCTTCCTGTTTCAGCTTAACAACTCTTTAAAGCTTATTCTGCCCTCTTGCAGTTCAGCAGCAGATGAGACACACAATAGTAACTCTTCATGTACAACTCCCAGTAAATCAAGGAAAAAAGTCTTCACCTGAACTTCAACCAGAACATCCTTGGATGACTGGAAAAAAAAGCTTAGTTCTCTCACTAGTTGGCTAGTCAGAAGCAACAACTGAAACCAAACAGCAGGCATCCTTTGTCCCTGAAATTCAGAGATCTCATTTCAAAGCCACACACATTTATCAAGCAAGAAAGCACTTCCCTGAATGTACCTATTTTAAAATTTGATCACCTACATTAAATTAAGAATAGGATTTCATTGGCTGCAAGTCATAACCTTTCTTTAAAACTGTGCACTACCTTAAGGCCCTATGAATACAGCAGGCAGTAAAATCCTGACGTTATTCATATATCACCTAGCTAGGAACAACAGACCGTCTCCTGGGGTGAAGCTCTTTAGTAAGCACGGCAGGTCCAGGATTTTGCAGCCCAGCCAGTTCAGCTTTCCCCTGGGTAACAGGGAAGAGTTTGAGGGCCAGGCTGGGCACCCAAGCCACAGAAATACACTGCTTTCTGTTTTGACATAGCTGGTGAGCAGCAGGACGTAGCTGGCTGGCACCTGTGGCTCTGGCATTTCAGATGCAAGAGTGCCTGTTTCTCTGACTTGTTAAAAGGCTCGGGATGTCTCCCTCCTGAAGACAATGTCCTTTATCACAGAGAACATCTAATGTGAACAGAGAGCTGCAGTCTGCCAGGGGAGTGCACCTAATCTGCAGGTTGGCTGTCTCACATGGGAAGCTGCCTCCAGCTACAGTTTTGCTTTATTAATAGTCTTATTCCTTACAAACACAATTCAGAAGCAACCTGCAGAATTACTAAATCACTAAGTGGTCTGAATGTGAAAATACAGAACGGAATTTGAAAAACAGGCAAGAGAGCCCTGAGGGATCAGACTCAATGTCATAGTGATGATGGACTCCAGGAGAAGAACCTATTAATGCTGCCTGATGAGCTTGCTCATCCAATTTATTGTAACATACAGGTAACCGTGTAAGAAAACTGTACCACAACTAAGCTTTACAACAGAGATAAGGCCACAATCATGAGTAAACCTACACACACCCACTTAACTCTGTAATACAAGCTGTGTACAACTTACAGGGTATAAAATGAAACATATCCATGATGTGGCTTATATTTTCTGTTCAACCTTATTTCTCCCACACCTGTAATTAATGTTACATGGAAGCACAACCAGCTGTCCCCAACTTCTACCAGACTGCTCCTATCTCAGGATTCATGCTGGGAGCTCCCCTTGTTAGAAATAATATCCAAAACCAAAGTAGTTCACTACTGTCACAAAGAGCCAAAGGCAGTCTGAACCAACCTCTCCCTTTAAGTGACACAGACTACTAGCAGAAGATTTTTCCCATATTATAGATAATACTGTATTTAGTGCTTCAGGAGGTGCTTCATCAGGCTCAGTGCAGAGTTTAAAAGGACAGGATATAAGGAATTAAGGCTCAGCCATCCTTTGTCTCCACCAGCTCTGAGAACAGGGCAGAATTTTTGTCCTCTTCCTTTTGGTTGCTTGTTAATTTGTGTCAGTCATTCTCTTCTGGCTCTCTTCTAGCCTACCAGACTTTTTTTTTTTCTGTACAAGTCAGAGTGAATTGAAAATATAAATTCGAAGGAAGCCATTTAGCTTTGCTAAGTTCACAGGCTGTACCATTTATGCACATAGAGTACGAAATTTATACCATTTGAAAGGAAGCAAGCCCTGAGTAATTAATCTGAAATACTGTAATTGTCAGTGGGGGTTTTTTCCCCCAAATTCTTAAAAAATCACTTCAGTGACTGTTTTGTTATTATGGAAATCAGTTAATATGAAACATCTGGCTGGAAAGCTGGGCTCAGGTGAACCTA
>NW_010129085.1:33206-36016 GCF_000699245.1 Pterocles gutturalis | reverse complement strand
CATTCTGTGATTCTGTGATTCTGTTATTCCACCCATAAGCTATGCAAACAGGTAAATGAAACGGCCACCTGACTGGCCAAGATGAAGGTTTCCCCCCATAACAGTGTTGACTAAGGGGAATGGAGAGGAAAAAGGGGCCTCCCATCCCTCTTGCTGTGCTTTTGAACACAAGAGCAGCCCAAAGGAGACACTAAGAAGTGCAGTAGCAATGTCATAGCTTCACTCCTGCTTACAGCTTTGTCACCGTTGCCCTTTATGAGCTCCTCTGAAATGCGAACAATTTAAACAAGGCAGAAAGAAGGAGGGTCAATGCCCTCGGTCAGCTAATTAATGATGTTTTGAAGGCACTGGAGACTTTGTCAAAAAGCAGCCGGGACACAGGAGGAAGGAAATGCTCTTCTAGAGATGTTACAAATGGCCTTACAGGCATAAAAACGTGTGTGTGTGTGTGTGTGTGCTTTGGACTGGTAAAGAGTGATTTGTTAGAAACAACTGCTCATCAATGCGGGTGTGCTGCAAAAAGTGTCTCGTTTAGGTTTCCTAAAATGTTGCTTTGATGCAATTTGCTGGCTTTCCTGCTTTGCAATTTTCCATTCTGCGTCTTGTTTAGCTAAGGGGGATTAATGAGAACTGCCTGTAGTCAGCTAAACTGCCTTTCTGGCAAAGTCTCGCGAGGAAGCTGTGGAGATCAGTAAACAGAGCTGAAAGTGCGGGTGGCCATGAGCTACCTTTTTTCTCTGCATGTGTAAAGGAAATAAGAAGTGCAGCCGTCAGCCCCATCCGGCAGGGGAGATATTTCACAGGAAATAACAGATGGCTTCAGGCTCATACTTCTCTTGCAAAAAACCATGCCCAGGTATCTTGAAAAATGGATGCTTCAGGCGAATTTGTCTCTTTCTTTTTGGTACACTGAGGTATACATCATGCATAAAAGCATAAAACACAGGCTGAAAAAGCCTAGGCCTTGCTTGTTTGCATAATTAGATATGTTTTTTATTTTGGAGGACAGTGGATGATAGAAAGTTCAAGGTATTTGAAACAACAGTATGGATTTCTTTTAACCATAATAGTAAAATCATAGAGTGGTTTGGGTTGGAAGGGACCGTAAAGATCATCTAGTTCCACCTCCCCTGCCATGGTCAGGGATAATTGTTGGTGGGCAGTTGGTGGCATAATCAAGAGTGAAGGGGTCCCTTTCTGTATGTGCATCTGGAAATACATAAAGCAATGGAGTCTTTAAAGGACTTCAGTGCTAGGGTGGTATCTTTCACTAGCATGAAAGATGCCTGCTCAACATTGTTCTAATTTTGCTCACCCCTGTGTACTGTCTTTTGCACCCACAGGCTCCTCTGCAGCTTCAGACCAGGGCTCAGGCACGTCTCTTTCTGTACCCCACCAGAGGGGTGACATAGCAGGAAACCATCGCTGGTGGCACCTGGGAAGAGCTGCCAATTGGCAAAATAAATGGGAAGAGATGTTATCACAGCTTGTCTGCTCTACCTAGCTGCAAGCTTCCCAAGGTGCTGGCAGCACCTGTAGGCTGAGGAAGAGGAACTCTGTGTCTCCAAGGAGGGGGAGCCTAGTGTCTCAGGATCTGAGCTGAATGAGGCTCAGATGTGACTCCAGAGAAAACCATGTTGCGGAGAGGACTTCCTGTTTTGGGTAATGTGTGTCAGAACAAGACCCATGTGCGTGGTGAGCAAGAGAAGATCAGCACGTGAATTACCACCAGTGACTGTGGTGTGGGGCCAAGCCCAAGTGGCTGAGGTCTGTCCTGGCTGAGATGTCACACATTTTGGGACAGTCAGAAGCAGGTGCATTTTACTGGGAACACCGGGATGGTCATTTCCTCACCCATGACCTTAATGCCTGCCTGGTGACCTGTCATTACACCCTCCCAGTGACAGATGTGGTGACGTGCCCTAGGAAGACCTCATCGTGGTGGTCCATCCCTGACAGTCCTCCAGCCCTGCCACTCACACAGGGCTGCTCTTGCCACCTCAGAAGTCATCATACAGCACAGAGGGCAAAGTCATCATACAAGCTAGAGGGTGGAAAGCCTAAATAGCTCACACCACATGATGAGGACAGTCAGGAAGGACATCCCAGCTACTGCAGTTTAGCTAAGGCCTGATGTGCAAACCCACAGCAGACCCAGGAGCTGACACGCTCATCTGGGAAAGGGGCTTCAGAGGAGGGCAGCATGTGAGATGTACTGCCATATCTTTCCATTGCCTGTCTTACTTAGGGCTATGCACACTGGTCCTGTTTTGAAAGCCCCTCTTTTACACATGTCAGGTTGCAGAGGTGCAGCAGCCAGGAGAAAAGAAGCTCTTCATCATTTTCTGCTGACGGCTAGTATCAGATGACTTTCAGTCATTCGCTCTCCTGCCCTCTGCTGTGCTGGATACTTATGCATACCATGTTGCCTTCTGCTTGGGCTTGTCCTGTGGATGTAGCTGGAGTGGTTTGCAGATGCAGGCATCAGAGAACAGCACAACCCAGTCCTACATGAACTGCTGCTCCAGCACTATTACCCTTGCCAGATCTCTCTGATTGGGTTGGAGGAGTAGCCCTCCACCACCTGTCTGCCTATTCTCAAACAGTGTTTTCCTTTTGATTTATTTTACAGTCACCACATATAACTTCTGTATTTTGTTGAAGGTTGTATTGGTTTTTTTAAAAATTTATTTGATTACCTGATTTTATCAAATGCTTTGGGAAACCACCATCTCAGTTATGACTCCCTTGATTTTCAGCCTGTTTGTTTTAGTCCTTTCACTCACTTCTGTCTCTTACCTTATGGTTTT
>NW_010129085.1:4101-33184 GCF_000699245.1 Pterocles gutturalis | reverse complement strand
CATATTTAACTCTTCCACTCCTCAGCAGATTTTTTACCCTGACTGACCTGCTCGCACTTTCCTCTTCATTCTCCTATCTCTTCTACTGCATTTTTCTAGGAAGAAGTTATCCTTAGATCCATGTTAAAATGGAGGGATTCAATAGCACTTTGTAAGGGTCTGTCTTGAATCATGTCTATTCAGTACTTTCATTAACAAAATTGATGAGAGATTAGAAAGGCCATACATTAAATCTGGAGATCAAAGTGATGGCAAATATTTTGGAGGAAAGAGTTAAAATTCAAAATTACCTTAACAAATTGAAGAAATGGTCTGAAAATAAAAATCCAAATGGCATTCAGCAGGTACAAAAAGTACTGTATTCAGACTAGAATAATCAACTATATGATTATAGTGGTGGAAAAGTGGTTGGTAGCAGTTTTGGAGAGGAACATATGAGTGTAATGGTGGATCACAACCTGACCATGGGTCAGAAACATTATGTTGTTACAAAAAAGCTTGTCATGATGCTGAAATCACCTGAGATGAATATAGCTTGCATGAAATAATCCTTCTGAAGCTCATTGGTTTTTTTTCAGGAATACTCTGGCATTATGTTTTAAGAAATCCTAGAGAAGAACCCAGGGAAATAGACTAATTAGTCTTCAAACACAGATGAAAAGAAGATACAATCATTCTCTTCTCATTCACTTGGGAAAGACTGGGAAGGTTCAACACTAGCTGTGAGAATAACATGCTAATGAAGAAGAAGGTGAATCACTGCAGTGCAAGGTCTGGGAAGGTCCTGAAGCATCTGCTGCTGGAGATCTTTAAGAATGGGTCAGACATGCATCCGCGAGAAATGACCCTGACAGGGAGGGTCCTGCTCTGGGCAAAGGAATAGCCTTCTTGATTTCGTGAGGCCCCTTCAAGCTCTTAAGTCTGCTTCCTGCCCAGACATGAACCTGCATCCTTTGCTATTACCTCTATCCTGGATGTCTCCCACAGCCGGACTTCAGCCCAGACTCACCCATCCTTTTGCAGGAACACATTTGCCAGCTTCTAGCAGATCACTGACATCTGTCTTCATTTTCTGCCTCTTCTCTTTCTCGTGTCACTTTCCCCATTGCCTTTTTCCCTTTCTTTCTCCCTACACTTTTCCTCTTCCTACTCACTGCAATCCTTTGTCCTGTCGTGGGCCTGACACCCAGCCTTGCCCCTCTCTGCAGACAGATCAGCCAGGGGGTGGCAAATGTCACCTTTCATTGTAAAGCTTGCACCAAGAAGATGGATGAGAAATCTCCACTCACAGGTCTCTCCATCATTGCTCCAGACTGTTTGCCTATTCACCCTTGATTTGGTTACATTCGGTTAAGACTTGGTATCTCTTTTTCCCAGCTCCTGAGGACACTTTGCTTGTTTTAGGAGAGGGCTTCGCTTCTTCAGCCTTTGAGCTTAATGACCAGGCCAGATGGGCTGAGTGTTTTAACCCAACTTCTGCTCTGTTTGTCTCATTTTTTAGGATTTTCTCTCTGCCTTTTTTTTTTTTTTACACTTCCCATATGTGCCTCCAACCCAGGCCGAACTCAAAAGACTTCAATTCTAAGAAGTGTTTTTGAGCACACAGTGCTGAAGGACTGGGTTTAAAATTAAGCCAAATGAGCAAACATGGCCATAAAAGGAGAGCACAGTGGGCCAAGACCACGTGCAGACTTGCAAATCCGCCCTGGGATTTCGATTCCAGTAACAAACCCATCTGAGATTTGCTCTTGCAGTTTACAATCTCCTCCAAAAACAAGCCTATGGAGAGCATGATGCAGCAGTTACCATAGCAGCCAGCACAAGAAGAGTCCATTAAGTGATCACAGTCCTGTCTCAAAGTGAATTACCAGGCTGCAGGTGAACTTTTGCACCTCAGAAAGTGTCCCTTGGGGAAAATATATTGTCATGCACGGTGGAACAGGAGAATGCTGATTGGTTGCACTGACTTTCTGCTGCATTGTTATCTTCAGTTATGTCTGTACTGGTTTTTACAAAGTACTGCACATGCTTTTCCTTTTTCCTGTCAGGTGGTTTTTGTGATTTTTAATTTTTTTTTTCTGAAGGACGAGACAGAGTACCCCAGTCAATAACTACTAATGAAATGTGCTTCAGGCCTCCTTGCATTCTGCCACAATTAGATTGCCAGCCATCCCAGGAGAGATGCTATTGTCTATGTGAGTGTGGAAAATTATCTATCACTGTTAATAATTTCTATTATAGTAGCAGGTAGCACTCCAAACATATCAGCACCTCATCGTAATGACTGTTTTTCACACATGGGAAGTTGAAGGTGCTCTTGTTTGCTCAGGACATAAGAAATATATAAATGGAGCTGGGAGGTGGAAAGAAGATGGATCCTGGTGGGATCCTAGGAGTGCAGCAAAACATGCTATCCCCTCACAAACACAGCTCCTTAGATAGCCAGAGACACAACTGGACTACGAGTACATGGTAAGGAGGAACTGGTCCTGCACACAAACTCCTGATCCAGACCTTGAATGTTGTCTCCTTTTTGTTTCTGTACCATATAGCTCTGTCTTATTTGTAACGGCAAGTGCTGACAGATGTGCAAGGACCTTTCTCAAAAGCAAAGTGCAGCTATGGATATTCACATCTTGACCCACAAAGGACGACTTTGGGCATTACAGTAGCAGAAGGTCCAGGCTAAAATAGCAGAGTGGTTATTTAACCCAACCTTGATGCTCTTCCAGAAAGTCACTTAAAGACTTTAAACCCCTCCACACTGTGACCACCATAATAACCATGTGAAGAGCTTTTAAAAACTTCCCGTGAAGGAAGGTAATGAGAAAACTATACTGTCTGGGAAAAACAAAACAAACAATCAAATGAACAAACCCCAACCTTCCAGAGCACTCGAATCTAGCTTGACCTCTGTAAGGTATCATTTGCTTCCTGTTTGCTGCCAAAGTACAATGAGGATTATATTTGGGCCCCACCTTTCAGTGTCTGGGTCTAAAAATATAGCAATGAACTTGTGACACGAAGGCCCTGTCTCCTGGTGAAGCAAAATTTACATCTAGCTGCAACCCACAAATTCTCCTTTCTTTGAGACAGAACTAATTTTGAGTAGGTGGATGGAATTTTTTTTTTCTTTCTATTTTTAGGCTGCAAGACTTTGGAGGACTTCATTAGGTTTAGGCCAGACTCATGCAGCTGCTTGTTTTATATGATCATGACTATAACCATTTTAAAGCACTTGTCACCATGGTTACCTCGATGCTGTTCTCCAAGGTATCTGAGTCGAGACATGGCTGAGAGGGAACGTGGGGATGCCTGATTGGGAACATACATGGATGTCAAATCTGCAAATCTTTTTCTTTCCTTAGAAGTGTGGAGTCTAGGCTCTGTAGTTAAGAAAAGTTTGTGAAGGCTCACATTTAGTCCATGCTCAGATGCCACCAAGCTGACTACTTCATAGTGTTCAGAGAGCTCCTGCTTTCAAAGAAGAAGTTTGGACAACAGTGTGGGAAAAGCAGTGGGGGTGGGGTGAAAACTGACGTTTGGGAGATGATTCAATGCCTTCATTTTCATTCCATCTGAAAACCTGTTCTTAAACCTAATGCTACTTCTTATTATGCTTTCACTCCTCCTGTGAAACCCACCACTCGTGTCTAGTGGGAGTTAGACCAGATGTATTCTCAGTTTCTCAGCAACAGATTGACTAATGCTGATGTTTGTATGACTCTGGCTCACTTGTTTCATTTTCTCTTTACAGAGGTCACTTCTTTGTTCTCTTCCTGTTTTTTTGGTGGGGTTTCTTTTTTTTTCTTTTTTTTTTTGGAAGCATTTCTGCTTCCCCCTTTCCCTGTTTAAGTTCATTTTTCTATTATTCCTAAAGCAGTTATATTCTTAGTGATCATCAGAATGGTTGGATGTGGTCATGCTGATTCAGTGGAACCACTCAGAAAATGGGGGAATAGGCTGGTTATTTTCTTACTACATTTGTTCAAGAATCAGAGTCTTCTTCAAGCCCCATTTCACTCCACGGATCCCCTGGGAGATGCCTGAGCATGGGCCCTCATTTTGCATGCACAGGACTACCTCTACATCAGCCAGCGCTCCTTAAAAGAGATCTTGGGTGATTCCCCAGACCATTATACAAGAGGCTGTGAGAAACAGAACATTTTCAGCTGGGAGGGAGAAGGGCTGCTCAATGAGGGAGGGGTCACTGGAGCACTGCTGCCAAAGGGTCACACCATGGAAACCTAAAGCCCTTATCTGTGTCTCACCCACTCTGTCCTTTTCCATTCAGTAGATCCATAAAACTCCCAGGGCAGCCACCTGGCTCTAGGTCTCTTCTGCTGCCCTTCTCAGCTCTGGAAGATTCCTGAGCATGGTAATTATTAAGAACCTCAGCTAGTGCAGCACGGAGGTTGCATAGTATGTCTGAATAGTAGAATCATGGAATCATAGAAAGGTTTGGGTTGGAAGTGACCTTAAAGATCATCGAGTTCCAATCCCCCTGCCATGGGCAGTTACCCCTTCCACTAGACCAGGTTGCTCAAAGCCTCATCCAGCCTGGCCTTGAACACCTCCAGGGATGGGGCATCCACAACTTCCCTGGGCAACCTGTTCCACTGCCTCACCACCCTCACAGTAAATTTTTTTCCTAATATCTAATCTAAATCTACCCTCTTTCATCTTAAACCCATTACCCTCTTGTCCTATGCCTACACTCCCTGATCCAGAGTTCCTCCCCATCTCTCTTGTAGGCCCTCTTTAAGTACTGGAAGGCTGCTTTAAGGTGTCCCCAGAGACTTCTCTTTTGCAGGCTGAGCAACCCCAACTCTCTCAGCCTGTGCTTGTATGGGAGGTGCTCCAGCCCTCTGATCATCTCTGATCTTCTACTAAAAAAGATACACTTTATTACTAGATAGTAAAAAGGTTGTAAGTATTAGAGGAACAAATAACAGCAGCAGAATGTCAGTCAGGATTTCTGCATGGTGCTTATTTGCAGTACAGCTGGTGTCAGTCATTGCTTACCCCAGCAGGTGCAAAATATTCCAACCGTTTTAGTACATCTTACTGAGAATAAAGTTCAAGGTCTAAAAAAAACCTGCCAAAGCTAGCATTTGTGTAAGAGACAGAAATGTGAATATCAGAGGGAATTATTTTAATCAGCTCTATGTGTCAAAGCTAGCTGATTCCCAGAGACAATTTCTCAGAACAGCCTGGAGCCCTTTCTAAACAGCGTGGGTACTCCAGTACTTCTGAGCTGGTGATGATCTGACTTGCTTCAATACATCCCAGCAGCAGTGTGAAGGGAATACTATAGTGACTATAGTGATGACTACTTCAACACACGTGTACCTCCAGCCCTGGTCTCAAGGCATTTTTCAAGCATTGATTAAATAAAAATCCTCTTTGTCCTGGAAGGCTCACAAAGATGGAATAACACCTAAATAGGTCTAGATATTGTCTGAATTAGTTATCCCCAACCTGTCAGTACCTCGTGTTTCCCACTGGCAAAGCTAAGCATCCAGAGCCCATCAAAGACAGTGTGCCCATGGCTTGGCCCCCCTCACCTCCTCCAAATTAGTAGTTACACGTAGCAGAGGAGACTTGGCCAGGGAAGGGGCAATGCAGTCTGTGCCAGGGATGAGCATGCAGCAGGAACCCCTGTGCAGGACTGTCTTGGTGCCATGCCAGTGTGATGCTCTGCGAAGTGGGTTGCTGCTTTCTGGGTTGGAGCCATGAGAGCTGACAAGGAGCACTGGGCAGAGATGGATTGCAAAGGTGGCCTTTGGTGTGGTCAAAATGGGGACAGCCACTCGCTGTTCTGCTGTAACACAGCTCTCCAGTATTTGCATGCATACAAAATCAGAGTTACTTCTCTGCCCTGAACTGCTATGCACTCTCTGTATTAGTTTTCTTGTGCGTCTTTAAAAAGCAGTGAACTCACGGTCATTACAAACCTGCTGTGTTGAGCACTGGCATATCCATTTTTCTCTTTTCTACTTCAGCCTTGCCATTCTCCCTCTCAGAAACCCCAAAAGCTCTTTAAAACAAACAAAAAAACTAACAAACAAACAAACAAACAAAACCCCAACTGTCTGTAAAATGCAGTATGTGAAGGAAGTGCAAGAGCAACTGGATTTGCTTGTAAATAAAATACCAATCCAAAAATTCAGTAGATGTTGTATATTTGTGTAGAAGGATCTTGCAGTGTGTTTGGACAGCTGCTGCTTTTAAAACTTTTGCCAAGTAAATTTTAAAAAGCCACCTTCTAACTGCCATTTTCACAAATATATAAGGAGATTTACAAGTACTTCAATGTCAAATGGAAACCTTCTTGGAACTACCTTTAGAGTTACTTTCAAAATATTCTAAACCTTTGAGTAACATGTCCTTTTTTTCTCTGTATATCCATCTTGATGTAATACAGACAGTAAATACATTAGTAATAGACAGCCTATGCTTGCATGTACATACATCTAAGAATTGTTTCAGGGTTTTTTCTATCTTGGAGACAATATTGAATAAAATATTTAACTTAATAGATTTTTTTAGAATTTGTTGTGAAATTATAAATGTCAGAACTGCAAAGATAGATGAAGAACATTTGTTGCCAAACTGAGCACAGGGTGAACTTAATGCCCTATCACTGAACAGCACCAGGCAGATTTGGGGCATATCCATGGCTAAGAAAGATGTGTTCAAGGCTATCTCACTGAGACATGCCCTGCTTGTGCAAAATGAATTGTAGACTTAATTCCATTGGAAGCCCACGGGCCTTTGTAGTCCTGGTGGAGGCAGAGGGTGCAGCAAGACATGCCCCCAGGCTTTTTTCCATTGTGTCACTCAAGAAATTCCCTAAGGGAACAAAGTTTATTTTTACATTTTCCAAATGCTAATAATATTGCTCTTTCTGTTTTCCTGCAGAGTCTTCCATCACCAGTTGCAGTGCCAGAATATAGGGCAGGGACCTGGAGCGGGAGAAGTTGAGACTTCAGCTAGGGGCATGTGAAAGCATATTTTACGTGCTGAAAAAGAGAAGTTACAGCATCATGGCTTTAACTCTAAATTGCAATGGATGAGGCTGCATCTCTTCATACGGTAAGGCTTTTTCTCCTAACTCCAATCTGAATATTTATCTGCAGTAAACATATTTTTTTCCAGGTACGACTGTAGTCCAACAATTCTCTCCCACAGGAAAGAAGTGCAGAAGCTTCAGAAGAAACCCACCCCCAAGCAAAGTTTGAGAGTTTTTAACACTGCAAAGACTCCAGCAGTGGAAAGGTTGCTACATACCACCTGATATCCAGTATTGACATGCTATTCCCAGACAGGGACATCGAAAGATCCATGTTAGAGCTGTTTTGGAGACCAGCATTTTGTATTACGTATTTGCTGTCAAAGAGTATTTTTTTCAAGCAGTCTGAGCATGGGACTGGGTACCATACAGTCCATGCAGGGGCTCTCTCTGGGCTTTGGCACTCACCATCTCCTACATACACTTTGAACAAGTTATTTGCACAGTCTCCCCCAGTCTCATCAGCTGTGGAACCGCATTTACGGTGTGTGCTAATGGCTATCAGACCTCTGTGGAGGAGCTGAGATGTTTTGTTCACCCTCCTATGTGGAAATCACTATTAACAAGAGGATAAAGGGCTGGAACATGTTTCTGAAAACATAACCAACGTGATTTAGATCTGAATCTGAGGAGAAACTTCTTTTGGCAGTAAACATTCCAGTTAGTCTATAAATAGCTATTTAGATTGCAAAATACTCTTCATAGGTTATATCCTTGATTTGGACTGAGTGAGAAACAAAATGTGGTCTTCAGAATGGAAGAGAATAAAATAAAATAAAATGTTCCCTTGATGGAGCTGACACAACCTTGGCCCCAGATGGTGTTTTCTGCTTTATGACCCACCAAACTAGCTTACCATGTGGTCAAAATTACATTAAACATTTCTGCAGTCCTGATGCGTACAGTAAGACGTTATTCTTCCAAGGGAAGTAGCTCATCCTTCGGAGGTGTTTGTATTGCGATCACCACAGCAACCAGAAAAGATGAAAGTCAGAACCTGAAATTAAAAAAAAGTTAGTTGAAGTATGGATGGGCAGTCAGATTGTAAAACCATGCGCAGACTTTCAAATGAAATGACTGTTCTATATTAAACAAACCTATCAGAATTCCTGGTGCCGTAGCCTAAAAATAGCACGCCCGGCTTCATTAAGTGCAACAGCTTTTATAAACCCCAATTAAAGCAGATATCAGGAATGGGCGATTCTCCCTCTGACAGTGCTGAGGTTTCTCCATCTTGCCTCACAGGGGATCATGTTCTGCAGTATGGACTGCTTCCAAGCAAGACCATTTGTGGGAAGCTGCCTGCCTGCCACTTTTGACATGGGTTTTATGAAACACGGCAGTGAACATCTGTCACACTCTTTGCCTGAGCTGGGCCATGAAAGCAAGGCTTCAAATAAACCCTAAAATCTGAGCCCTGAATAGGACACTTTGGATCCTATTGCCATAGACTTGGTTGAGACTCATCGGCTAACTTGGTTTGAAAGAAACTTTTTGGCTAGTAAGGATTTTGGTGTCATCCCACATGGAGAGTATCTTTGCACTACTGCCTAAATTGGGAGAACAAACGAGCAGAATTCAATTAAAATGATTTACAGTAGAAGGGATAAGCCTATATTTTCCACATAATAGGACAGAAGTCTGATTATTAAAAAGTAGCTAGAAAAGCTACAAATTTGCCACAGCAATATTCCATTAAGACATGGTTTGGCCTTAGATTTAAACTATGAGTCCCTGTCTAAAATTAAATTAAATTAACTCTGGCTCAAAACAGTGCCTCCTCATTCGTTCCTGGGTTACACCACAAATGAGTCTGACAGAAATGGTAATTTGAAGACAGTTCTCAAATCCAGTTGCAGACCTCAGGATAGACAAATTTTACCTCACCATCGTATTTGAGGTAAGAAGATTTGCTTAAATCACTCTAAGATATTGCTTCATCTCATAAAGGGAAGGTTTTGTAGAACAGGGTCCTTGACTATTAAACAGAATAAATTCAGCAAAATTATTCCAGGTCTTCCTCTTTACTTATTTATCATAGGCTAATAAAGAGAGCTCTTTTTCCCTTGGTGAATTTAGGGATTAGATAAATAAAGCTCAATGCCACTGAGTCAGATGAGGACTTGATTGTTAAACATTAACAAGCACCCAGCCTTTTCAAGTGTCTGCTTACCGATATCTCTGTGGCAGGCTTCATGATTTGCTTTTGCACATTTTTTGCACACTATGTTAAGCAAGCACGGCTGTGCACAATTGCTAGGATGAGACTGCTCTGGCTCTCAATTTTTCTAGCAAAGGCAGGCTGCTGGTTTCATGGTCCCACCAGCTCTTACACCTTTCCTGGTTCTTTGCCTACACATGCACCATGTGCTCCTGTCTGCCACAGCTGATCATTGGTTTTGAAATTCTAAAGTGCATTTTATCTCCCATCCTCTGTTTGCAGATGACATTGCAGGACAATTTTTTAATGAAAACGGAGTACAGACAGACCCATATTTACTCTCCCAGCAAGGAGCCCAGGTAAATCTGAGGTTCATTAGGGAACTCTGTAGAGGCAAAACAGGAGTTCAGCACTCCTGTGGCCGCAGTTGCTTCCAAAGCACTAGTATTTTCCCATCTGAATGATGGAAGGGAAAGCAGAAGGAATACTAGAAAGATCCAAGGAATAGTGAGACTGTAACCCCATTTTCTTCACAGATAATGTCCTTCCCATGTTTGTCTGCTCTTCGTGGATCTAGCTGTGGATGTGGAGGAGTGGTGGTCCAAGTGGTTATGCAAAACAGTGTCATTACAAAACCTGCAGACTGGCGGAAGAGAGAAAACAAGGGCAATGATATATACGGCCTTAGTTACAGGGTGGTCTTTGTGGCCAGGGTGCAATCAGCCTGCCTTTCATGAGCTTGGCTTGGCTTGCAAGGCTTGAAGACATCTCTGGCTGGATGAAAGGATGAATGGAGGATGTGTCTGGACAGACAAGTGAAGATGATCACTTGCTCACTCTACGCAAGCTAGACAATACAAGTCCGCTCCAGGTTGGTGGACACTTACCTACCTATTAATGTGATAGTAAGCACATAAGGAGCGCTAGTCCATCCACTCTGGATTATGGAAATAGCTAATACCCAAGTATCTGCACCATTTCTGCAGATATAAATTGGGACCGTACCAGTACTTAAGGACCTTTCATCCATAGCCCTCATTCTTTACACACAGGTTACCTTCTGGTACCTTCCATGAATGAGAAATACTTTTTTTTTCCCCTGAATGCATCCACCACAGTGGGCAGAAAGAGTCACCCAGGCTCCCACTTACCTTTAATTACCTTTTAATACCTTTACCTTAGTGCAAGGTGTTGCACTTTTGCTGGGGCTATCCCAGGTACTTGTATAGACTGGGAGAAGAACTCCTTGAGAGCAGCCCTGCGGAGAAGGACTTGGGGGTCCTGGTGGATGAGAAGCTGGACGTGAGCCAGCAGTGTGCGTGTGCAGCCCGGAAGGCCAACTATCTCCTGGGCTGCATGAAAAAAGGGGTGGCCAGCAGGGAGAGGGAGATGATTTTCCCCCCTCTACTCTACTCTACTCCAGACCCCATCTGGAGTACTGTGTCCAGGCCTGGGGTCCCCAGCACAAGAAAGACGTGGAGCTCTGGGGTCCAGAGGAGGGTCACAAAGATGATCAGAGGGCTGGAGCACCTCTCCTGTGAAGAAAGGTTGAAGGAACTGGGCTTGTTTAGCTTGGAGAAGAGAAGGCTCCAGGGAGACCTCATTGCGGCCTTCCAGTACTTGAAGGGAGCCTATAAACAGGAGGGGGAGCAACTATTTACAGGGATTGATAGTGACAGGACGAGGAGGAATGGTTTTAAACTAAGGGAGGGCAGATTTAGGTTAGATACTAGGAGGAAATTTTTCACTCAGAGGGTGGTGAGGCACTGGCACAGGTTTCCCAGAGAAGGTGTGGATGCCCCATCCCTGGAGGCATTCAAGGCCAGGCTGGATGGGGCCCTGGGCAGGCTGCTCTAGTGGTTGGCAACCCTGCCCACAGCAGGGGGGTTGAAACTAGATGATCTTTAAGGTCCTTTTCAACCCAGGCCATTCTATGATTCTATGATTTAATGCCAGTTTGCACCATATGGGACAGCAAAACCTACCGTGTAACCAGCTGGTGCCTGCATCCAATGCTGTGCCCAGCACACGGGACATGTGAACCTGTTGTAGCTCCTTTTCAAGGGCGCTGGTTTCAAAGGTGCTGGTTTCAAACACGAGGTGTTGACCAAGTGCCTGGATACACTCAAAACTCCTACAGCCTTGCCTTAGCCCTGAGACTTAAGGCAAGCTTCACCTCCATGTGTGCACAGATCCAGTAACTGGTCACAGGCAAAAGGCTTCATTTGAAAACCAAGTAATGTCTCTTTTCTGATTACTCCCCCATGGACTGTTCCTGCATGTGTCCTCCCACAGTACAGGAGCTTCAGTCTCCATACACAACCCGTAAAAACAGAGACAGTGAAACAGAAACAAATTATGTCAGAATAACTGAAAGCTTAATGGGAGCGCAAATGAGGCCAAAGTCACTATATTTGCATTTACTTTCACTAGTTCTCAGATTTACAGGAGATCCAGCAAAATGTAATTTGATAGTAAGCCCAGCTAGTTACAGTATCCAAGGAGAGTGAAAATCCCCTCAAATTGGATGAAACTTGATGCTGCCAGCATACTGCTGAATCCCCTCCAGTGTATTTCCAAATCACATTCCTCTGCTCTGCTGAGTGCTGCCCAAAGAATCAACAGTAAATCAAGTAACCTGCAATATACTTCTTTTTTATAATGCATCTATAAATTTCATGGAACTATGGATTTCTTCTTATGAAATTTAATTTGAGTCACTTGGGGAAACATTTCCATATTGAAAGGAACTCCTGGCTTTCATTGTACTTATACTTTGCTTTTACTGAATTGCAAATGCTTTGATTTAAAGGGACATGGCCAAGGTAAAGCCTGCCTGCACAAAGGCCATAGGGCCCATTTCCACTTGGCAGGAAAAAACAGGCAGCTGCTGAGCTGAGCAATCTCATCTCCGCCAGTCACTTGAGGATGGGCATGGTGAACATGGCCTTGGGAGTGGTGCTGGCTTTTCTGCCTCCTTGATTGCTGTGTCATGGGGAGGACAAGGCAAGAGCCTGGCCACCATTTCCAGCAAGGCTGACTGACAGAGAGAGCTGCCACCGACCTCCCCTGGGTCCAAGGAGCACCCAGCACCAACTTCTGCATTCCCATCTCTGGATTTCTGTGAATGGGGCTTTCTGAAAATGTGAGGGTCTGAGTGAAGTAATGGGTGCACAGTGTAAATCCGTTAAAGTCTTCACAGAACCAAAACCAATTGGAAATTACCTTTTTTTTTTTTTTTTTTTTTAAAGACTGTTCCACATCACTTCTGGATTCCCCAGCCATCTTCTGACAAGTTCTGTTCATATGGTGTTTTGTAACACACACAATCTCAGGTGCAAATGAGTCAAATTTTGCTGCTAATAAAACAAAGAGAAGAGGTTAGTGCAGAAGCTTTCAGGTTATGGCTCATAAACTAACATTACACAGTCTGCAAAAGGTAGTTAGGAAATGTCGCTGTACAGCCAGCGGACTCCAGTTCAGCATGCATGAATGCAACACAAAATGTTAAGAGGGCAAAAAAATTAGAAATGACTGAAAACATCAGAATTGGAGAATGAAAAGGGAATACTGTATTGGGTCTGGCTGAATGGAATCAGTACCCCTAAGTGCTGCACTGGCAGCTGGCAGGTGTTTATAACACAGCTTGGGAGGGGGCGGAGCCGGAACAGCCGACCCGGATTGGCTGTTCCAGACCAGGTGACATCAGCTCAGCCATAAAGCCAAGGGCAGGGAGGAGGGGGACATTGGTTACTGTGTTTGTGTCCAGGAGCAGCTGCTGCACACACTGAAGCTCTGCTTTCCTGGGAAGTGGCTGGACATTGCTTACTGAGGGGAAATAGAAAATAACATCTTTGTTTACTTTTTGTTTCTGTGCGTGGTCTTGGCCTTTGCTTTAATTAAACTTCTTTTGTCTTGACTCACGAGCTTTTCATCTTATTCTCCCCCTTTATTTTGTTGAAGGGGGAGTGATGGAGGGGCCTGGTGGGCACCTGGCATCCAGCCAAGGTTAACCCACCACAAATACAAAGGAGGAAGTGAGACTGAGGCTTATACTTAAAAACCACTGAAAGAAGACAAATTCAGGCCCTCAGTTGGGCTTGGATATCAATGCAGTTTTCCTTAAAGAAAGAAAAAGGCACTATTAGGTGCTTAAACAAAATATAGACATAGGTGGTGACTAAGATAACAGAAAAGGATACCAGAAGTTTGTAAATGCAAGAAGAATAGAATGAAGAAGAGGCAGTGGTTAGAAAACATTTGTATCTGGTTTGAATGACTAAGTTGGCCTCTTGTGGTGTCTGTCTTTACGGTGTTTGGTCCTGTCCCTCCACACGGACAGGACCTGTCCTGGGAGCAAAGGGAACACGCCATGAGTTGCCCAAAGCACCCACTGAGGCCTGGGATTGCTGCTGCTGTTGCACACCCGTAGCAAAGACTTCATCGAGCTTGTCCCTCTGTCTGGTACCTCATCCTCAAGCAGAGCTGCTGTTTCACAAAGGAGCATTTAAATATCACTATGCCCAGATGTAAATTGGGGGACCTCTAGGGAACACAGTGACCTGAGCTGGTTTTCCAGCCCTAAGAAGTATAGCATTGAATCCAGTGACATGACCGAAGCAGAGCCCACAGGAACTTGGGACAAAGAAGAGGGAGAGCAGGAGAGAGCCATAACATGGGCTGGGCAGGAGACTTCCATTTCTGTCATCGCACAGAGACCAAACCAGCCATACTCAGTTGCTCACAGGTGCATGAGCAGAGCTGGGAAAATTGATGCAATCCAGGGAGACTCTTGCAGATAAATCTGTTTGAATTCCCTGAATCACATTTTTGTGCATCAAGCTCTGAGAAAGACGGCATCATCAGGAAATGTATCGAAAAGAAAATGGCTGAAGTAATACAGCAATCACCTTCACTGGGTTTTCTAAGAACTGGTTAGGGAAAAAGCTCCTAAGAGATTTTTGAGTGAATTTGCTGGTGCTGAAACAGTGTCATAAGCAAGAGAGTTGCCTTTGGCCATTTGTCCTCCTGTTATAACATACACCCACCCAATTCAAATTAAGTTCCCAGTGCCATGCTCTCTAGTTTCACACCTGTCTCCCATGCTTCCGATATCTTTAATGTTATCTTTTTTTTTTTTTTTTTGACATTATCTAGTGGTTTTGTTACAACTGCCTGCATCGATGGGTTTATCTCAAGAAATAGGTAAGCTGCCTTCATGAACATCCTAGAAAAAGCCTGTATATCGTCGGCGATAAATGTCCCACAGTCCAGGAACACCCAGCCCAGAAAATGTGCTGCATATCCTGGTTTCCATGAAATAATGGCATGCATCCACATACTTGAAAATATGTCCAGCTATCTATATGGTCTGTTTATTTTTCCAAGAAAGGCTTCAATATTTGTATTCTATGCACTGTTCACATTATTTTATTATTACTTTTTAAAAATCTAGTTTTAAAAGGAGAATTATAGTTCCTATGAAGCAGGTATGGGATTGCCACTACAACCTTGGTTTGCCACAGTTTTAGAAACCTGGAATTATTTGCTAAGTAAAAAGATTTTACTGTTAGATGATACATTAAATATTCCCTTAAGAAACCTTTAAATTAGGGAAATGCATTGTTTCAGGGTGGAATAGGTTTGTGGGCTAAATCATCATATATGTTAACTAGAGTTTAAAGTGTCAAAGGTCTGAAACACATAGGGCATCATTTACAACTGGTAAAGCTGGCTTATAGCTTGCTCTAGGTCATAAATTATCCTTCTACCCACCTACCATCTGCACATCTATTACATCCATGCTGGTTAAATATTATTTGAAAGTATTGCAGAGTAAATAAAATTAGCAATGGGTGAAACGGGATGAATTTAAATTGGCTTCTCAGTTCAAAATCTTAACAGGGATTTAAAAGGATTTTAGCAAATGACTTGATATAACCTTATTTCTCAGTCCTCTGCTGAATGCTATGTTTTGTCACAGGAGTGAGACTCACAGGTCATCCTCAAAAGAAGGGAGACACTTAGCTAATTCTGTGCCTTCCCACTTCTGACTTAATATTTATACCATCAGCAGAACAGGTAATTGAAAAATGTCTCAGCACTGAATGTGTTAATTAACATAATGCAAACGTAGGCACTTGGGCCATGACACAGGAGCTGGTTCCTTCTGCAAATCACCACTGAAGTTCCTGGGAACCTGGAGGTATGAGGAGGTCAGGATCAAACCATGAACTCCACAGTAGTTTCCTTTATCGCACAGGAAATCTGCTTCTAAACTGTATGAAAGCAAGCCCTGAGGCTATTTGTTTTCCTTGCTTTCCTTTCCATTGGGTAGATGGTTTCTGTGGATGTGTTCCTGACTGGCTTGGACGCAGGGACGTTATGAGTGTTTACAAGTGGACTGTTTGCCTCAGCCAATTTTATTTTCTAGCATGCATGCTACAGCCCCCAGTGTAACTCCTAAATTTTTGTATTGCAATAAAATACACATGTAGCTGATTTCAGAGAAGTCCTGTATGTTTTCCCATCTTGCAGCAATCCCAGGACTGCAATGGAGGCAGCTTTCCCAGCGTTTAAAGAACTGACAAGGTGCCAGGCAACATTTCTCTCAGGGCTGAGACTATTGCCTTACCAAAAGGTAGATTTTAGGCAACTGTGCATCTGCCTGCACTTTCTGTGTGCAATGATCTGCATGCACATTTTGGGTTGATGCTGGAGTGTGATTGCAGATAAGCTGTGAAGTGACTGCTTCCCTGCAGACAGGCTGGCCAGTGGCTCAGGGCTTCCCCTCATAGTATGTGAATCGTTGTCTCAGAGAATCATTCAATTTGTAAGGAACATCAAGAGATCATCAAGCAGTGAATTCAGACCAGAAATTAAACAACTTGATTCTTCTGACAGTCATCATGAGACCAGACCCCTCTGGGGCTTCCTGCCACAGAGGGGGTTGGCTGTGCAAGTGCTTGTGAGAAAGAGGAGGCGGGGAGGAGATACGATACATTTTAGGAACAGAGATAAGAAATATTTCAGGCAGTTGAGCCCAACAGGCTGTAGGGTAGGAAGGAAGGGAACAAAGAAATGCATTTTGGGCATTTGAGATAAGAGTAATGGTTTCAGAGAGCATAATTTTTTATTCTTCAGAGCCTTAAGACTGGGAACAAAATGTGATGTATGGCCTAACTCTTCTGACTTTTTATTTCATACAGTCATTTCCACTTAGACCAAATGACTGAAGAACAGCTGCGCTGCTGCTTGGATAGTCTTGTACCTTTGCCCAGGAGAGGTACAAATGGAAACCACAGCAGATACAAGAAAGAAGAGGAGCCAGCTCATGCTTAGTCAATTCTGCATAATACAAACTGGTCTTGAAGGAAATCCCCCATACAGACGGATTAAGCCTGGCTAAGTATCAAATGCATCTTTAGCTATCACCAAAAAGAAGACTGTGTCTTTCCATGGGCTCCTTTCTTCAAGCAGAAATTGCTAAGCTTTGTTCTACCTCCACAGTCATTAGATTTTACTCTACTCAGGCCTGATCTGCCAGGATGCCAACTGAGTTAATATTCTCAAAATAATCACAAATTCCAAAATATATTGTATTGAAAGGTCTGAAGCACTTGCAGAAATACAACTTGCCACTTGCACCTGCCCAGATCCAGTTTGAGGACATCATTAAAGTAATTGCACCCCTTTTAAGACACAGTTTGATGCAAACGTACGAGCATATAATGTCTTGAAAGATCAAGAATATTTGATTGCCTGCTCTCTTTGAGTGATGCATCATTACATCTGCCTGCCTTCGGTTTGGCCTCTATGCTGATCTCACATAGTGATTTGCAATTTGTAGTGCCCCAGTTTTATGTCCCCATAATTTTTTGAGTTAGCAAAGACAAGGAACTGACACCAGAGGATCACTTAATCACGTCACCAACTCCCGTTTAGTCCCATTTCAATGGGAGTTATGTGTGTCTAAGGATCTGGGCCAAGAACCCTCAAGGTCAGGTCTTCAGAGCTCACTGGCACAGGCAGCACTTTCTGGGATGCTCAAACATTTCTGCACTGGTAAGGAACATCTAATGGATTTAAAGTGGGATTTGGGTATCTTTGAGGATCCCTTCTGCTCCTCACATCCCTACAGAGTCTGCTGTAGGGCAGACCAGAAGCAACAAAGGGCCTTGAACTATACCTACTCCCATCACTTCTGTAGCAGAAAGACCCTTTTCCTTCCTGTTGTTTGTAGCCCGATAGGGTTTGCTGCAGTAGCTCTCACCTTTGCTTATGTGGGTGATTAGCAGTACATACCAATGAAGACACATTTTGAAAATGCAGTGGCTTTTGCTCCAGTGAAATAAAAATCCATAGTTTGTGTTGCAAACTTTAACCCCAAAGTAAGTTACTGGTAATTTTTGGCCATCTTCATAACCAGTAGGCAGAGTGCCACCAGCAAATAACTACCTGTTCTGCACAATTAAGTTTTTTATTTTATAGAAACTGACAAAGAGTTTTGTGAACTGCCAGAAAAATAACTCCTGGCAGAATGGAAACAGGGACATGGAAACACTTGTACAGCATTTGAGAAGTCTCTAGCTGTGAGATACTTATGGGTGGATGAATGGATAGATAAATCAATAGGCACATAAACAACCACAGACAGAGAAGATACACAGTTCACTGAAGTTTACAGTTCTCTGGAAAAGTCTTGCATAACAGCTCTGGGTTTGCATGCAGCAGTCTGTTGTACTGTTATCTCCTATGCATTGTGGCAGGTAATATCAGTCCTGAACACAGAAGAGTTTTACAGCATATGAGTGACAAATTGTGAGTTTGCCATCCTACCCAGCTTCTTCATTCAATGGGGCAGCTGCTCAGCTGATTCTTGGCAACCATAACCACTTGGTCACAGCTAAAATATTAACAATGACAAAGGCATTCCAGATGAATTTTGGTTTGAGATGTGCAGAATCTCTGTGTAATGATTCCTCCAAGGAAGAGGAGGAGTTTACAGCTAAAACATCATTTCTGAAGCCTCGATATACCAGTATCCTGTTCCTTGGCAACTTGTGACAAGGGGATTATGCATTTTCCCAACTGTACAGAGATATTTTGTAATTTATTTCTCTCTTCTTTGGCAATCCCACTGCAAATGGACAGAGCCTCACAAGGGATGACATGTTGGTTTGGAGGACCTCAAAGATTGCTCCTGTGTGCTTGGGTTGTTCCTCCTATTGGAGTATTCATCTGTAATTTCCAATGTTTGTTCCACCTCAAACATGTTTGGCAAGTACATAAAAATTATCCACATTGATTTATACAAGATAGACCAGCCACAAAGGAAAAAGTAACTCTACAAGGTCACACAGAGAGCTTTTTACTTAGCCAGAAAGAAAAGCTTGATTTCTTGATCTCTGTTTGAATTGGACAGTGGGATAGTGTGGGGGATATTGTGGGATCATATTCCCTTGGAAGTGCAGATGGGAGACTTTTTCAGACTATGCCAGAGCTTTTGTCCAGCCCACACACCCACTGGGGACACCAGACCCTGATGGGGGAGGGTGGCACATGCCTGTATCTCATTTCAGTACAGCGTAGGAACACACATCTCGGAAATGCTCCTGTGTACACCAGTACAGATACAGGTTGAATTCCTTACCAACACCATTCCTCCTCCCCCACACTCATTTCTGTCAGGAACAACATCTCAAACTCAACAGGATTGTATTTTTTTCTGGTTTGATTTTCTATTAAATAAAACATTTGCTGTGGTGCCTGTCTGATTCCTACAGCTACAGACTCATGGGTTAATGTATAACCAGTATATTCCTGAAGTATTTAAGTTGCTATTTCCCTTCACTTTGCCAAGATAATGAGGTGTTTGATGAAGGAAGTTCAGCTGCAGACCTGCAAATGTATGTTTTGTAGGCTAGAGAGAAACCACAACAGGCTCTCATGTTTAATATTCTGATAAATTGGGCACTTCTGCACCTTACATCAGTCAGTGACACAATGCAGCCTTGTTAATCCAAGTAGAAAGTGCTCCTTCAGTAATGGAGTCTGGGTCTGTTTCAGCAAAATTAGATTTGCATCCCTAATTCAAAACACCATAAAAATACTAAGGATGCTCCAGAAGTAGAGGTTATCTGCTCATCTGTTCAGATAAGCGAAGCATAAAGCCTCAACAATGTGAGAAGGTAATGGAACAAGTTGATGCCAGCATACAGCATTGGTTAGTTGGATTAAAAGACCATATCTGGCAATGATTTTTTTGGGTTTTGTTTTTTTGTTTGTTTTGTTTTCTCTGAGAAACACGTCAAGAAGTGTATTAAAACAGCTCAGAAACACTGATGGGTTTTGTTATCTGCTGCTTGGTCTTGGATTGCTGATAGCTCCAAGATGGTCCATCTTTTTCAAGACTTTGAACAATGTAATTAAGGTTTCTTGGAAATAAATCAATACTTGATATCACCTCTGAACAGCATGCTCGCAGACAATCTGCCTTCCTTATTGAGACATGGTTAGGAGTCACTGGTGTCAGAGTTTAAGCTCTCACCTTCTTGCTTCTGTGTTTTCTTTGTAGGGGAGTTTTTCTTGTCACAGTTAAGGCTTAAGACCTTTCTTTCATGGGCCACAGCTGCTGAACAGCAGCACACATGAATTCAACTCCAGAGGACTGTTGTGAGCGTCTCTGATTTCATTAACCCTTGCTACAGGTCTGGGTGGAAGGTGGGCTGCGGCAGATTGACTGCAGTTTTCAATTGTCTTCTTCAGGAACAGTTCATCACATTTTGCCTTTCCTTCATCCTTTGTTCCCCAGTAGCATACACAGAAAATGAGAATGCAACAGACTGTCAGAGAGGGTTACTGAGTGGGGAGGGGAAAGAAGCTTCCTGGGGCGTCAAGGGGGTGCTACCCCAAGGCAGTTATCCCTCTGCTTTTAACTGCCCCATGTAACACCTCTCTTTCAGGCACCAGGATGGGCAGTCATTTTAGTAAAGATTATTTACCTTTTTTAACATGGGTAATTCAGAACCTCGTAAAGCTTAGGTAAATTCTCTGGAGGCTTGAAACTGTTTAGTCTGAATTTTAAGGGAAACAAAATTGCACTTTTGAGCAGTTATGTTAAAGGTAAGCCCTAGGACTCTTATTTTTATTTTGAAATTATGCTGAAATAGGAGGATTTACTAAAGCCTCCAAAGTCTGGAGGTCTGGTTAAAAAAATAAGAAACCACAGAGTCCTTGACACTGAGCTAATTCATGTCTCTGTACTGGTTGACCCTTTTCTCTGCAGTGAGGGACAGAAAAGGCCAAAACTTTGATGCTTCCTGTTTGAAGTTTCCTTGTGAAAAACCCCCAGTAAAGACCACCCACCTGAGAGAGGTGGCATCATTGTGCCATATGCGCAGGCACATCCCTGCTCCGAGCCCCTCCATCCCTGGCTGGCACTGGGACATCTCAACCTCCGGATACACTGGCACCCAAGGAGCTCCACCTGGGAGCAGCAGGAGCCTCTCTGCCCCCTCATACTCTTGATTGGGAGAAATCCCATGGAGATTTTCCCAGTATCAGTTAATCACGATGTTGGCAAAGGCTCCTTCTGCAGTGCTGTGGTGAGGAGGTAGAAGAGGATGGTATTAATGAGGTTGCACTATGACTGCAGACATAGTGAGAAAGGGTTCATTCAGATACTCAACATCAGAGTTAAACATCCAGTGTAATGAAATCCTCTGTCTGCTCTTCGCCAGAACAAGCTGAGCTGTTTCAGCTGGGACAGATTGAATTTGAAATGTGTCTTCAGGCAGAACAGGGGAAAAAAATAATCATCCTGATGACATAATGGAGGAAAATCAGGGTCACAAGTCTGGATGGTGATTGCTGCCAGATAGAGGTTACCCATAATCTTTCTTGGCCACATCTACCAGAGTGCTGCAGGGAATCAGTTCCCTCTCCTTGGTGCACCCAGGGAACAGAGCTAAAACATCTGCATACTTAGCATTAAACAGTCTGTCCTGTCATATGCATAGTCCTAAAAGACACTCTTCAAAGAAGCAAGTCTGATGAAACTCTGGTGTAATTTATGGGGTGGGGATGCACTAGACTCCTAATGCTGTCTCTGTTCTTGTCCTTGCAGGATTTACCAACTTACCTCTGACACCTAGTTCAGTTGCCTAAATTTGGCATGTCACACAGGAGCTTACACTCTTCACAATGGCTGTGGAGAATGAAAGACCTCCAGAAGTCATCCTCCCTTGTCATCATCTCCCACCATTGACCACAACAGGGGCTTCACCCACCTTCTGTGTCTCACTGAGGTGTAGGGCTTGGATGGAGAAAACTGGGACTGGATCTCCCTCATCCTCATCTTTTACTGTGGCACATCTATATTGTAGTAGCTAGAAGTACCTAACTGTTTTAAAGCCCTGATGGTGAAAGATGCAACGTACTCTTGCTGATATAGCACCAAGCAGTGAATGTAACAGCTCGGCACAGAGATGTCTCTCAGACTCCTGAAAAATGCATCTCTTCTCTTGTGGCAAAGGCGATTTGAAGAGCTGGTGAGCATGAACCGGAATTTTTCTGTTAAATACAGCGTGAAAGTCTTTCTTTAGAAGCTAAATGGATAAAAACAGTGCATGAAATTGAAGCTGATAATTAGCAAGTCAGTCCCAGTGAGGATCTCATAACTGCTTTGACCTTCGGGCTTTGTGCAAGGGCCGAGAGGAGACGCACATCTCTCCAGCTGTGCAGCACAACACAGTCCACACGGTTTTACCTGAGGAAATGGCAATGCAGCGAGCTAAGCCCTGGCAGAAAAATAAAATTGCAGATCAAAGGTAATGTGTAGAAGAGATTGGTCCTAAGCTGCCTGCCAGAAAATTAAGGTGAAGATCCAATTACTTCAGAGATGCTCATAATCAGCAGAGTCCCAGCACGCCATCCAGCCATATGTAAGGGTTGCGATAGGTGGGGTGAGGATTCCCAAGTCTCTCTTGGTTGGAAAGACAAAACTGATCTGTCTCTCATGATCTTAATTTCACAGCCCTAGAAGCACAGATGCTTTTCAGGCCACTATTGTTACTTGATACTTCTCTAAGGAGTTATTACTTCCCTCTGTATGTCACCGCCATGTTGTGGCCCTGGCCCACAGCCTTGGAAGTCAGTGGAAAGTCTTCCAGAGGTCTTTTCCTCTGTCTTCTGGTGAGAGATGGGAACCCTGAATGGAGAAATGTCTTTGCAGTATGATTCAAGGATTCACAGAATTTAGGAACAAGGGGAACCATTAGATCATATAGTTGGGCCACCTGTGCACCATATACACCAGTTCACCTGTGTACGCTGGCACTGGGGTCAGGGACCTCCAATTCTCTCAAGTATCTCTTCCCAACTAGATTGAAACACCTTTTACTGACTCCATGTAATTGCACACTCGAATCCAGTCACTTCACAGTCTTTTCTTTGATAAACTTTCAGCCTCTTACTTGCAGGCATTTTTCCCAGCCCTTGAGTAATTTTTTATTGCTCTTCTTTATTGTCTCCTCCCTTATGACATCTACTCTGAAGTTGTGACTACCAGCACTAGATATACTTTCACAGAGGGAAATCATGTTTCTTACCCATCACCCACCTGTTTATACAAGCAAGAATAAAGTTTTATCTCTCCTTAACATGAACTTGCAATGGGAGCTTGTCACGGCTTCCAAGAGACTGTCCTGTTTCTTAGGTGGGGCTTGTGTTTCTTGTAGCTAAATTTTGCCAGATTTTACTCTTGGCTTCTATTCTAATGGGGTTTTTTTTGTTTTAAGAAGCCTGGTGTACCAGGAGAGCCAGATCTCTGTAGATAAATCTCCTGTGATTTACCTTTACACCAAACTGTGCCAGCCATTAATTTCATCTGCAATGATTTCATATCTTTTTCTGGCCTGATATCAAGAGTCTGAGTTCAAGGTCTAAAACCTGAAAACACCCTTTGTCTTTCTCTTCTACGAAGTTATTCAGGAACAGCTAACACGAATTCACACATGAACCTCTGGCAGAAAAGGTTTTAGGATGGGTTTATAATGACGTATCATCAAGTCAAACAGTCTGCAAAGACAGCCAAGGAGGATTTTTTTTCCTGCAGTGTCATATCAAGAAATGATGGGTGAGTGAGAGAAAAGGAGAGGGACAAAAGCCTGCTGCCAGCATGACCCAGATGCACTGTACACTGTACCCCCTGGCCCCGTAATGTGAGTAGAAGGGGCAGGGACACTTTAAAAATAACTTATGTTATGAAGTTATGAAGTGTCACTCCACAGTTATGATTTACCATCACCCAGCCAAGTCACAGTTGGTATCTGGGACATAAAATCATGCAGAAAGCAGAGGTGGGACAAAGGTGAGAGAGCATCGCAGGACTCACTGGAACATGTGTGTGAAGTAGAGAATCTGAGTCACGTGATTAAACTGGGGTGAGCAAAACCGCTATTGATTGAACAAACAAATCTAACGTGCTGTAAAGCATTCTGGTCACCTGCTCTGACTAAGGTAAAAAAAAATCCTAGTTGTAGCTACTCAGGATGTTACACCTAAAATTTCATTAGTATCTTTTACAATGGCATACTTCCTTTCCTATTTTTGTTGGACATACTGGTATTTTTAAGGTCACATTTGTCTTTCTCATGGCTTCTTCACTTCAGTGGCTGCTAGTTGCCTGGCCTTTCTCTCAGCTGTTTGCTTCAGAAAAGCTCTCAGCTGACAGCAGAAACTCTTGTTATTGCAACCTAAGTATTCTTGAATCACATCCTATTTTATTAAGACACTCTGATTTCTCTCTGCATTGGCAAAAAATATTTAAATCACCAGCCACATCCGAGACAGTGCCTCCCTTATAATGCCTCTGCTTTCAATACTAACTCAGTTTTTGTCTCCTCTTTAACCAGTTGTCTATAACTTTTCTCCTGCTAAACCCCTTTTCCAGTTCACCTAATAATTGCCCATGAAGCCCCCTCTCAAATGCTCCACTTAAATTTAGATAAGTATGATTTACTTAATTCCCTTTATCTCAGAAAATTAATTATCCGATCAAGGAAAGGTCAGTTTAGTGTAGTGCGATGCATTTGTCTCATTTACATGTTATCCATATTCTTTTATTTCATTCTAAAGACCTGTGGTTGATCGAAATCGAATTAACAAGCCTATAGTTTCCCATGTCACATTTTTCGCATTTCTAAAACACAGGTATTACCTTTGTTATTCTCCATTCCTGTAACAACACCTCTAACTTGAGAATTTTATTGAAAAACTTTGCTACCAAGTCTGGTGTCGTTTGCCAGTTCTTTCAAAGTCCTGTGATGGAGGTTATCTGTTCATCATTTCATACGCACCTGAGCTCTGTGTAGATAACCTCATTTGCATTAACCACTGCCTTTCTCCCTGTGTTCTTGAAAACAGAGGCAAAACATACACCTACATTTTGGAAAAAAAAAGTTATAAGATCTTTAATGTTCACTCCATAATGCTCAACTTCCTTACTTCTTCATTTTTTTATACAAGCAGTGAATGTTTCATCCCTTTCTCGCAAACTTGGAAGCCTGTAGTTCACTTGGAGCTTGCAAATTCTTGCTTTTACCTGTATAACTTTTAAGAGTTTCCTTGCTTCCATTTTCCCATTTTTCTTTCTCTGTTCCCTATTTGTTCCTAGGTTTCTTTATTCGTGAGTTATTCATCCAGCTATGTTTGTAGTCTTTCTCTGATTGTTTTTCTCTCTTCTTTCTTTTAATAAAAGTCTAAGATATTTTCTGTAGCTGGTTAAAATTTACACACACAATCATTCAAGTCCTGAGATCAGCTGTCTTTGTTAATTAGTACCTTCTATTCATGAGAGCTTCCTCTTTTGAAATAATAATAAAAAAATCTTACTTACCTATACTGTCTTTTAACTGAAGGGTATCTGATTCATAATCCATCACTCCACAAATATTTGCCATGACCAGCTGTTTTATAACAACACAAGATCCTGTACAACAGCTTTTTTTTTGTCTCCCTCCTCTCCTCATTCACTCCTCCACTGAAATACCATCTCACTGGAAGCATCTGATTTCAACACCAGAGATTCCTTACCCAGGCAATGGATGCTCTGAACCGCCCCCTCAAAGCCCTCCATCCTAAGCTAAGCATGTACACTGATATTCAGCCCCAGGGGCAGGTTCTTTAGGTGCCTTCAACACGCACGCATATGTGGGAGCTGAGCGGCGGAGCTCCTTCTGATAGCTCCTGTTGCTCATTAGTACAGCCAGTGGAGTCTGCAGAGCTATTCGGAGGACAGGTGTAGATACCAGTGTAGGTCACCTGAATAGCTCTGTTCTCTCTTGCTCCAATTCTGATACTGAAGTATCGTAGGCATCCAGGATCACTGATGTGCTCCTGAGGATGCCACCTACTTTTGAGATTATTTTCCAGAAAGGTTTAGCTCTCTTGTAGGTCTTGTGTCATATCTGTAAGCTTAGTGCAGAAGTCTTAGATGATCTCTGGCAATATTAATAGTATCAGGCACCTGCACTTAAGGAACTCAATCACGCTCCAGCTTTCCATTAATTATATAGGGAGCTTTGTCACCTTTTTCTCATGAAGACACCTGCATTCATATGCTAAAATTTTTATGCCAAGAGTATGGAGAAGACTCCTATCTACAATTAAAAAACCTGAATTCACAAGATGTTATAATTCCCCACTGGATAGAAACAATTCAAATAGAAACTTTGCTAAACAATGCAGAGCAGGTATTTTAAGCAATCATTTCCAGCAAAGGTACACATACTTTACTTGCTGAGTGCTCTGGCTTCCTTGGGTTATGATCAAGAGCAAACAGAGTGATTCCCTTGTTCTTTGTCTCTCCTGTCCTGAATCTAGGGCAAGAGTTTTATCAGAGGGAAAGTTCTGTATGAACCCATTATTAAAGTTCATTGCTAGCTAGGAACAAAAGATCAACAGAAAAATGCAATAATACAGAAAGATGTGCTGCCCTGCCTGGTCAGTTGTGCGTTAGCATTTGCAAAGAGATATGGAATGATCATCTGAGACCTGATGATGCACTTTCATGGAAGCCCCAGGTGTTCTGGCCTCACCCCATGGTAGAATGTTGTGTTCTGCATCCAAGTAACACTACAGCATCCTGCATTGACTCCAGACAGCCCTGATATGATATTCTCAGTCTAAGCTGGGGCAAGAGTTCCCTCCAGATAATTTGACACAGAAAAAGAATAAGGACAAGGTGAGTGGCTCTTCCTGCCAATTTTTTCACTGAATTTAGCCAAAGATGGATGCTGTTTGGTAAAGCTGAATCATGTGATAAGTGTTACAAAGATTTCAGCCTGTTGTAGAGCTTGTACGAAACAAGAATTTAGGCCAATTCATGAAACTGAACATCCTTCTTGCCAGGAGATTTGGGATTGACATTGTCCACCCAAGGAGGAAAAGAGCTCAAACACCTTTAGGGGCCTTGTAGTGGAATTCTGGTCTGTGCAGACAGAGGGAAAAGAAGGCTTACGGAATTATGAAGGACAGGTGGTTCAAAACAACTTGTGCACTGAAACATGTCTGGGATGTTCCTAAAAGTGATCTTTTCTGCATAAGAAAATTTCTTTTACTCACCTTCAGATGTGGTTTCTGTTAAGAAGAAATTTAAACTAAGAAAAGACAACAGGGCAAGACTGAAAGTGTCTTCCCTACATTTAATTTTGAGCAGACTGCAAGAAGAAAGCAAAGCAAAGGAAGATACAGCAATGGAAAAAAGCAACACCAGTGGTAGGACAAGTACCCAACCAAGAGTTGAGAAGTACAAGTATTTATGAGAATAGGGGGTAAAGCACTTAGTGAAATGAGTCTACTGAGTCCTGCTAGGGTGTCTTAACTGGGTGTGGTGATGAGACATTCTTTTATAAGAAGGGTCTAGAAGGGTTTAGTTAGTTTTAGTGGGAAGTCTTGAAAGGTGATAAAACTGATGTCCATATATTTGAAGTCAGTGAGGAGGTGGGGGGTGGCAAACATGAAAGAGAGAGGGAGTGAAAGGAACTGCTGTGGAAAATCCTGGCATAAGAAAAAGTAGGTCAATATAATGCAGACTGGAAATTAAAGAGATGTCCTTGCTCGTTACAGCTGTGAAGGTCTTCAGATGAGAATGGTGGACTCCCAAAAACCCTACTGACTTTGCAAAACAGAAGTTGACCAGCTCAGGAAAGGGAGGGTAGGATGTGATTGCAGAAGGCTCGCCTTTGACAAATATTAATTTACTTTGGGTTGTGTTTTATAAGCCCCCACATCAGCCCCCAGTCTGGGCAGTATGATGGTGAAGCAAAGCTTTTTCTCTTGCCTGCTTTGCACAGAGATGCAGCACAGAGTCTGACCAGGCTGGCAACTAGCAGTGCTGCTGGCACCTTCCCTCTCACTGACAGAGCAAAAAAAAAAAACTAATAAATGAACAGCATCACTGACAACACATCAGGCCACGGACTAATGTTTATTTGCTTTTTCCATTTACAGTACTCAATAAGGAATGTTAATGGAAATTTGTTTAAGCTCAACAGGCAAAAGCTAAACTCATGAATAAGAGGTCTTGGAACATTTTTGTTTGAAATTTCCTTCTCATTCCTCTCACCCTCTCCACCCCTCCCTTTCTTTCCTATTAAACTGAAGTCTATTTCCCTAATAAAGTCCAAGGCTTTTAAACCCAGACTAATGTTCATGATTGCTATCTTTCCCTGAATAAACAAAATACTTTATACCTTCAGCTGGAGGCACAGACTTCTCTTATTTGCAGGGGAGAGTGGTAGCAACATTTTAAACACCGCTTTGTGCACAAAGGCCGATGAAAGCTGAAAACTGTGAGAACTGAGCTGCTCGATCATCATCCTTTATCAGGAACTGGGGTGATAATGAAACCTGACATATCATGCTGCTTTCCTTGATCAGCTCCTGATTGCAGGGTTGCACAAAGAGGAACCCAACAAAGGCGAAACGGGACCTGTCCACAAACCCAGGGACTGATCCTGCAAAACCTCAGGTACCTCCTAGGTGCTTTATACAGAATCAGGCCCTAAGTGCCACCGCCAATAACAGAGAGATAACCCAGTCAGATAAATAGCCAGAAGCCCTGGGCAATGTAGCAAACCTGTCCCATGTGTAGCAATGGGAATGTGACTCTGGCAGATACAATATCCACAAAGCGCTGATGAGAAAGACTGCTGTTTCTCATCAGGTGTTCCCTGACAACAGATGCTCCCCTGGAGATGAACCCCCTTTTCGTGAGCCACTGCAAAATGCCCTAGAGGGAGGGGATGCTACCCTGGGTTGCCATTTCAGGTGCCTTAGCCAAACCAAAACCCTCCCTTTGAACCTGCAGCAGCCCTCAGTTTGCCCCCTCCCTGATACACATGCCTGCAGCCCATTGAAGAAAACTGAAAACTACAAGAGAGCCACAGCTCCTCATTGAAATGTCTCCTTTGGCCTGTTAAATCAAAACAAAACAGAGCAAAAAAATGCACATTGAGATGCAGGAGTTTAATATGCCCTTCTAGCCACACATGTTTCCAATGTATTTTATAACAGCCACAACAAAATGCTACAACTCGGTGTAGGCAGGCGTGCTTCTGGAGGGCTCAATAAAAGTCCAGACAGGGCTGTGCAGTCCAAGGCTGAGGCGAGGGCCTCTCTCCACCTTCCCATTTGTACTGTTGCTCCCTGTCACTGCACGCTGTCGCTGAGATGGGGCTGGTGTGGGCAGGGGGATGAAGACAGCAAGACTCGTAGGTGACGGAGAGCAGATCACGTAGCTGCTCTCTTTCCCATCTGGCACCTTTGCTGGGTTGTGGCTGGGG
>NW_010129085.1:0-4070 GCF_000699245.1 Pterocles gutturalis | reverse complement strand
TTGGCTGTTTTGTGGTAACACCAGGCCACTTCTCTGTGGCTGCCGGTGAACTCACCCTCTGCAGAGGCATGGTGAAGAGCAGAAGTAGAGGGCATTTGAGTTTATGGGTGAGTAGCAAGGGCTCATCTGCATTACAGGGTCAGCCCAATGTTCTCAGCCCAGTTCTCTTTCTCTTCCCTACATCAGGGAACGACCATCTGCAGCAGAAACAAGGACAGCAATTACATCCCTTGGGCATCAGCAACTTCTCTGGCATAATCTCACCTTGGTTTTCCAGTAGACCAGACTGTGAGCCTACACAGCTCCTGACTGCTGCTGTAAAATAATGTATTTGTCCAGAGAACTAGGAACAATGATGGGTTTGAAAAGGAACCCAGGCACAGCCTGTGAAATCCACTGTCCATGAATGAAACAAGGAAGGGACTTCCCTTTGTTTACTTATAAGCAAAGTGTAGCTTAACTCAAAGCTTAAGGGAACACAATCAGCAGCAAATCTTACAGTAGCTGCACGTCATACTATATTACACTTGCAATGCCAGACTGTGAGGTAGTTACAGTACAAAACTCTGTTATCTAGAAAAATCAGATACAATCCCAGGTCATGCTGACTTTCCAAGTGTTCACAAGTGCTAAGAAGTGATGATGTGCTTTTGTGAGTCATATCCTACTTACAGCTCTCATAAAACCCAACATTTCAATGATCTGAAGATTAAAAGCCCCCATGCCCCAGGATAAAAATTGTATTCAGCCAATATCCACACTGGCAGTATTTTAAACAGATTCCTAAGGCCCACTTGTTGAAATCAGGCTTTTAGGACAGGACCTCCCTAGGATATGGCTTCTCATCTTGGCTGTGCTTGAAGACTTGGGCACTGCCTTTTATTTCAATATTTAGGTGCTGCTTTAACCAAAATACCTCCTGAGAAATTTTTTAGTCAATAAAGTCTCTCGGATTTTTCTGCTAAGTAGGCCCTGAAAATCCAGTTACAGTCAGACGTTCACTTCCTAACAAGAGCTGTGTCTTCAAGTGTAACTTGGTGTTATGCAGCTGCTGTGCACCTCCGCTTTTTTAACAATTCATTTACATGCATCATTCAACATCTGAATTCCAGTCAGTTCTGGGTATTAATAATCATTAATTTCATTGATTTCTGCTGCATCCCTACTCAGGGTAAATAATAAGGCAGCTCTGTGTCATGGATTCAGACCGAGACTTCATCCCTAACAATGATTGAAAGCTCCCATGGGGGTGTGGAGAAGTCATAGACAACAGCACACTAATTATGAAGCCCTGCATTTCATCTACTGCTGGCAAAAGAAAAGGTTAATTATCTAAAAATAAAACAACTGTATTCTGGTGCAGGAGGGTGAGCTGGGAGGAGGGCTGTGCGGCTAAGAAGATAAGGCTGTGATCTACAACATTAGAAGATTGAGGCTGAATAAGGAACTGTCCAGTATAACCTGTCACCCACAGGCAAGTCAAACTGCATGGCTGAAAACTCTCAACCAAAATACATGGACTACGTCATGTCTTTTAATAAGCCTTTTCTGGTTCTGACACTGAAACCAACAGGTGCCCAGGAGCCGCAGACACCCTCACACCCACTTAGTTACTCCAAGGCTGTATGTGTTCAAGTGACTTACTGCACCATTGTGAGCCTGAGATGTGAGGACTGAGATCAGAGCTGAACTTCCTTGGTGTTTCTCCTGCCTTTTAAGAAGACGAGGCCAGTTACTTTTTGCAGACACAGATTTGAAACCTCCTCTCCAAAGCGCTTTTGTGTTTAGGTGCAGGGTTTTACTCTTTGTGAGCATCCATGAATCCCAAGAAGTCTAGGGAGCTGAGGAAGCACCCAAAAGTTTGGGGGTGAGGTTCACCATCTCAGACAGATGGGCAGGCAGCTGGCATTTTTCAGTGTTTGCGAGGATCACTGTCCTAGAGAAAAACTCAGTAACCACCAGTGGTTCTGCTGCGGGAATCCAAACAGGCCAGGCTACATAAGAAGAGCAAGGAAGAAACTACACTCCTCCAGTTTTCCCTCCTCATTTTGAAGGGCTGCCAGGCAGCCAAGGACCTCATAAGTAGGCTCCAGCTACATATTTCAGTCAGAGAGCAAAGAGCAGCAACTTCTCCAGCCTGGGATAATAGCTAGAAGAATACAAAGCATATGGAGTCAATCCCAGTGAGTGAAAAGAAAAATCACCAGTAAGACCAACAGGATCTTAACAGAGTTTTTAATAAAGACCTTAAGTACAGCTTAGAGCCTGGAATGTGCGCTTCCTAATGTTATTTTTTTCTAAGTCATTCATTCATTCCATTCAGCCAAAAATTTGAGGGGCCATTAATACTTTGAGTTTTATAGGAGCTGAAATCATCAAAGGCCATTGCAGGTGTTCCCTGCATTCTATGCAGCCCCCTCTGAGAAAGGAAGGGGAAAATACCATCTCTGAGTAAAAAAAGGACCTGAGGCACTAAGATGCTAAAATCAGTCTGTTAGTTGCACATCACCTGTCTGTGAGGTCAGCAAATTTCTCATCTACTGTCTCTAAGCAGGTTCCTTAATCACATAAAAAATAATCTTCTGAGTTAAAGAAGCTGCATTATAAAACGAAGAAAAATCCAAAGCAACCCATAAAAAATGACAAATTTGGATTATGTTTCTGGGTCGCTGTACTAATACTCCCACTAACAGGATTAGATTTACATAGCTTCAGCTGCACCAAGCTAAAAATGGATCCCATTATGCTTTTCATATTTTGGCCAGTACACACATGGGGATAGGTGGGTGCTTAAGAATTCCTATGGGGTCACAAGAAGACATCTGCAGGAGATGGCTCCCCATCACATCACTCCTCTGTCTGCCCTCTTAGCACAAGTGGCTACTCATACTGTTGCCATGAGGAGAAGAAACTGGTGGATAATACAGTCAGGTGTCACTTTGATACAATCTTATATAGACAGTCTTGCTCCACTAAACACAGGATGGAAGTTCTCTCTCCCCCATGCATTTGCTTTAATTCTTCAAAACTGTAATCTGACTTTCTGAACAAGGACTGCTCCAAATCATTCATCCGGGAACATGATGAATACCACAATCATTCATCCAGGACCAGATGTACCATGTATCTGGTGTGGTGGGCTGACCTGGGCTGGATGACAAGTGCCCAGCCAACTGCTCTCTCACTCCCCTCCTCAGCAGAACAGGAGGAGAAAATAAGATGTAAAAAACACGTGGGTCAACATAAAGGCAGTCTACTGAAAAAAATCAAAGGCTGTGTGCAGAAGCAAAGCAAAAACAAAGGAGATGGATGATCTACTTCCCATCAGCAGGCAATGTCCAGACACTTCCCGGGAAACATTTTTCACAAGAAAAAAGCCTCAATAACAAATGCCTTCCCCACCTCCTTTCTCTTAGCTTTTATTGCTAAGCACCATGTCATATGGCATGAGATATATCTCTGGTCAGCTGGGGTCAGCTGTCCCAGCTGTGTCTCCTCCCAACCTCTTGCCCACACTAAGCCTACCTGCCCTTGGGTGGGGTGTTGGAGAGACAGCCTGGTGCTGTGTGGGCAGTGCTCAGCAGCAGCCAACACATGGGCATAACATCCTGGTGACAAAATTGGAAAAATATGGATTTGATGTGTGGAACACACCCTGGATAAGAAATTGGCTGGGTGGTTGCACTCAGAGAGTTGCGATCAATGGCTCAAAGTCTGAATGGAGACCGGTGACGAGTGGTGTTCCTCAGGGATCAGTACTGGGACCGGTGCTATCTAACATCTTTGTTGGTGACATGGACATTGGGATCGAGTGTACCCTCAGCAAGTTTGTGGATAACACCAAGCTGTGAGGTACAATCGACATACTAGAGGGAAGGGATGCCATCCAGAGGGACCTGAACAGGCTTGAGAGGTGGGCCAATGCAAACCTCATGAAATTTAACAAGGCCAAGTGCAAGGTCCTGCACCTGGGTCGAGGCAATCCCAAGCACAAATACAGGCTGGGCGGAGAATGGCTTGAGAGCTGCCCTGAAGAGAAATATTTGGGGGTGTCGGTAGATGAAAAACTG
>NW_010129084.1:0-27279 GCF_000699245.1 Pterocles gutturalis | reverse complement strand
ATATAATATATATTTTCTGTATTGTTATATGTACATATAATACATTTTAATATAATGTTTATAATATTTAACAGTTTTTGAAGTTGGCAATATCTAAAACATTTTAATTGAGAGAAACATGTAAGAGTTTGTAGGATTCACAGTATTTACCTCAGCAATCTCTATCCTTCTTGCAAGTTCATCAAGAGAAGAAAAGCTGTCATCTAGTGATAAAGCTTCCAGTGAGTTGTAAGATCCTCGTTCAGGTGAAATACCTGGAACAGTGTCAAAGTCCTCTTGGTTTGCTAAATTTGCAAATGATTCTTCAGTATCTATTATGTTACCATTTAAAAATCTGAGAAATAAATCTTCTTGTTCTTCATTATTTACCTTCTCCTCCTGTCCTGCTGCCCTCTGTATTTCCTTGCATACTCGTGAATGGGCAGTACTCTCACGCTCAGACACTTTATTACATTCAGGGCATACATTTGATTCAGTTCTGTACCGTGAAGATTCTTCATCATCATGATCATCATCAGACTGTTTCTGCTGCTGCTTTAAACCACTGTTTCCAAGCTGGCCACTAGCAATTTCTGAAGAGCCAGCAGCATGTTTTGATCTGAGCAGATTTCTATCAGCTTGCACATCTTTATCAGTAGGAGACAAATCAGTAGGCATATAATCAGCATCTGTTAAAACCAAAGCATCTACCATTGGCTCAAGAGGGAGTTTCACTCCAGGGTCCCCAGCTGTGCCTTCTATTTTTCCCGCATCCTTAGAGAGCTGTCTTTCTCTCCGCTGCAAACTGTTATCTTTACCGGCATCTCCAGATGATAAACAGCCCGAAGAAGGCCTGCCCACTGTCCCTGGGGACTGGGTGTGTGGCTCCAATGTTGATTCAGCACTGCAGTGCTGCTCCTCCATGTGGTCCTTTCCTGCAGCTACCCAAAGGCTTGCTGCCTCCATCTGTGTCTCAGTTTTGTTTTCATCTGGAGAACTAGTGCTCAGCTGTTTATCTTCTTTCTTTGGTCCAACACCAGGACAAGTTTCACTACCTAAGTGCAACAGGAAAACAGTTCCAGCGTTTTTAAATGATTCAAAGCATCAGCCCAGGAGGGAAAGAATATACTGTGATTTGATAACGTTGTAACCTAATGCCTTAAAATGCACTCCCATGAAGGGCAGGTATTTCATGCTCCCATCAGAATAAAAGTTTTGTTAGTAGTCTGAAAAGCCGACTCCTGATTCAGCAGAGTATTTGCACACATTCTTGCAGGCAAAGCACATGCTTTAGTGCCCTCCTGAAAAGAGTTACTCCCATGCTTCAAGTACAATACGTATGTAAGTATCTTTCTCAACAGCCATATTTTTTCTAAAGCATATTTTATGGAGGTCTGGAATTCAGACAAATGCACTTAGTTACAGAAAACTGTACTTTGATGCTAGTGTATCTATCACACGGGGAGATATCTGCATTTCCTTTAAAGGAGCTGAAAACATACTCATTTAATACATTTTAAATTCAATTCTTTTAGGTGGGTAACTAGCTCCTTTGGTTAACGCTAAATTAAATATCCAATTACAATATTTTACATAACGGACTGCATAAAAAGATGTTGCTTTTTGGATACGTAAATCGTATTACATATTAAAAAATGCAATTGGATGCAGCTTATTTCTGCAGAAATGTATTCACATTTACAATACAAATGAAAAATGATTTTTCTTATCTGAAATTTCAGAGAGAAACAAGGGGAAATCTACATAGCTTGTGAATTCACCTACTATCAGCATGATCTGCTGATGAAGGAGTTGGTTAGCTCAGATTTTCAATAAAATTATTAGACATTAGCCATTATGAGAAGCTCAAAGACAAATCTCCCCTTTTAGGCTTATGAAGAGAGAAAGGGGGTGCTTAGAATTAGAATAGTAAAGCAAGCTAGCTAGATCTCTGCGCCAATGTTATCCTTCCTCACCTGTTAAAACCTCACTTAAAATCTGAACAATTTCCTGAACTTGTTACATGAAACAGCATCAGATTCATTAGTCGTTAAAGAAATGTTTGCATTAATTCATTGTATTGAACAATTTTATTAAATTCTAAACTATCCCCATTTTAAAGGATAATGAAATACCACGTAGCATAGAAAAGACAGATTTGGAAACTGAAAAAGAGACTATCCAACCATATAAAAATACAGAAAAAAAAATCAGAACATTAACAAATTGAAAGGGTACAGGGAACCTAATTTCTGTAAAACACTGAAAGAAGAAAACTTTCTGAAAATTAGATACAGTTGAGTAGACAGCTCAAGGGATTTGTAACAGGATACTGAGCCCTTCACATATAGGTCACAAGTTCAAACACAGCCAGGATTATTGGTACAAGATTTTGTTACCATCTGTCATTTTTTCCTAGTGGATACATCCACATTACAACAAGCATCTGTGCTGGCAGCCCCAACTGCAACAAAGATTAAATGGAATCGGAAATTAAATCAAATTATTTACCATGAAAGGTGGCTGTTGAGCTCAGGGTTCTGTTCCTAAGAAAGTAAATGATCCTAGCATTGTTACCTAATTACAGACGTACACAAACTGAGATGTAATGATCGTTGTTACATTCCACATCAAATTTTCATCAGCTTTCAATATTTTCTTTACACCTACTTCAAAACACCTGCTTTCGACAATACATGCCCACTACAGACTCAAGGCAAGTTAAGACAAATACTTGAACACTTAATTAGAAAAGATGCTTTTTCCTACTAAGTTAAAGGAAGCCATACCCACCAACATGGCAGTATCTTCTCTCTAACTGTCAGAGATATAACAAAGTTTCGACTGCAAATTTTCTAGAAATGAAAGCACTTATGGTAATGTAAGAAGTGGTTTTTTTCCAAACAGATTTAAAATTGACACTTGCTTTGTTCATCACAGAAACCTGTAGCCACCACTTTTTTTACCCTGTTAATCCAAGACAGCCTAGCAGAGAGAGTACTGACCTACGGCATTCTATCAGTGGAGAATTCGCACTTCTCCATCTTTGTCCCTCTTCCCATTTAAAAACAAATCCTGTATGACCTAAAAGAAAACAGGGTATAAACAGTTTCTTCCCACGTTGGAAAAATGTCTGTATGTATTGCAAGCTTATGCTTATGCTGACTCACTGTAAGCCAGACTTCTACTACCAGCAGCTAAGTGACTTAAGCAGTTCTCCCTGCAGATTGGCAGATAAATTTCTAAGAGAAGAAGAAAAAGCTTACACATTTACTTCTCATTTTTCATGATGTGGAGAAAAAAAAAACACATAAAAAGCAGAAGATAAGCATTCTAATTTTTCAGTGAGAGGGCCCATGCATTTAGGCTAAGGCTGAACAGGTTAGTTGAAATATTAGGAACGGTATGGTTCTTATAGTATAGGATTCTGATGAGGTTCAGGCAAAATCAAGAATCAGCCCCAAATGGCCATATTGCTTTTATTCCTGAGCTAGATCACTCAGCCACAGCTCCAGTATTTTTTGCACCGCACCGAGCAGCGTATACAAATTCAGAGTTATGGCTCATCTTTGTACAATTTCTGTTTTAGTTCATACTGATGGCTTCCCTACCCAGAACCTTCTAACTGCAACAAAAACTTCAGCCCCATGCTGCCAACGCATCAACTCAGTGAGGGGCAGCAGCAGCTAATTGATCATGCACTGCTTAATAGATCAAGAGATTTGTCAGCGTGCTTCCTCAAGAATGTGCTAATCTTGTGAAAAGCATCTTTTGCAAATCTTAAGCATTTAAACTTGAGTTAGGCTTGAAATATTAATACTGGAACTAGTTGATCTTTAAGGTCCCTTCCAACAAAAACCATTCTCTAATTCTATGTTTAAAAGAAAGGTATGAAAAAAAATTAATTTACACCATTAATTACTTCCACATTAATTTTAATGTCTAGATATTGTACTACAGTATTTTAACATTGACACAAAATGCCACTTAATTCAGAAGTTTCAAATGTTAAGAAATTCTGCTCTCCAGAAAGCTTTTGTTCCCAGTTTGAATAACAACAATGGAAAAATTGTAAGTGCCTAATTTTTTTCCATGGGAGTTTCCAACCATTCGAAAATAAAAAGCATTGGGTTCTTTTGATCTGCTTTCTGAACTGTAGAACATGTTCGTTTTGTGTTTTCTATGTGTTTTCAGTGTTTGGTGTTTAGTTAGACTACAAGCACAACGAGCGAGAAAAGACAGGATATAGGGTTCATGGTAAAAGAAGATGAAGATGAGGACGATCCACAAACATAGAGAACTGTGTCTCTGTATGTTTATTGATTCCCAATTCTCTTGAACATCCTGGCTGACAAACCCTTCTAGGACAGTTTAGGTTGAAAGGGACCTCCTGAAGGTTGGCCCAAGTGACCGCATCTTGTGAGAAAATATAGCTGGTTTTGAGGAAAAGTACTCAGTTCAGGCCAATTTTGGCAACTGGAACCTGGCAACCTCCCCACTGCCCTCCCCCCCCCTTTTCGCTCAAAGAGGAGAAATAAAGCACAACCTAGTAGTCTACCTATGTTCTTTCCCCCTCTGTCTCGATTTTAACTATTCATTAATTTGCATGTTTCATAAGAATCCAATAGTTCTAACAAATTACCCAAACAAAACAGCCACTGCCCCAAGGCAGGAGGAGGAAAATGAAGCTGACATAAAAGTGTGTACTGAAAAAAAATTAACTGAAGTATGTTTTTCTCTTCCAGACCCCCTAAAAGCTTCCTAATTTTTTGTGCTGTTACAGAAAAATATGTCTCAAAATCAGTATATCGTATGTAATTTGAAATAGTTACTAATACTGTTAACTATACTGAACTGCCATAACTCAGAATATTTGTCATCAGGTCATTTATCTTATATTTTATACACATGAATTATGTATCTTCTCTCTAGTTTTATACAATTTTGTAGCTTATGTAGGCTGCTATAAATGCAAACACATTTAAAAAACATTTTTTTGATGGAGGCTAGAATTGCTTTAATTACAATTCTGAATATCAATGACTAATTAAAATTGCATAGTACCATCCATTGTGCAGTTGTAAAAAAAATTAAAATTTGCGCAAATGGATGAATCTGTGGGATTCAAATCTACAGCAAATGTAGCTTCGAATGAAATAGTTTCAGAGTATTTACAGGAATATGTCATTACAGGATAATATTTAAAACAAACATATGCACGCGTACATATACACACACATACCTGATTTAAAAGCAGCAGCTTCTCTTTCCTTGAAATTTTTTGATTCCACTAACTGAAGCAAATGTCTGCTTTCCCATGTATCTTCTGCAGCTACTAGCTGTAAAATATGATAGTAATTCCTGTAATTTTTTGAATTAAACAGGAACACTGTGACTTTTTGAGACATCGAAACATCAGTTTCTATACTAAACTGGAAAAATTTTATCTAATAATATTAAAAATATATTTATTAGCAATCTTTGACAAAGCAGAATTCAATTAATCAGCTGCTTACCTTATATTTCGATGCCTGTGGCCTGCAGCAATAAAGAAAGAAAAGAAGAAATTAAACTTAGTAGCAAATAACTTCATAACAAATGTCACTGAAATCTTATAAGCCTTTGCTCTGCTCTAATATTAGCACAGAACTTTTCTTACACTGAAACACTGTCAGCATGCTAGCATACTTTCAAACACAGATCTGTACCATACGTGAATATCACCAGAAGACCAATCAGCCCAAACATTGCTCCACCTCAGTGAGAACGCAGGCAAAAGAAAATTTGCTGCAACATATCAAGCGATCTAAATTCCTGTAAAACTTTATGCTCAGAAGGAACTCTACCAACTTTACAAATAATGTAAAGACTCACTATCTACTAGTATTAAAAATACTGATCACTATAACAGAGATTGAGGAATGGAAAAAAACCCCACAAAACATATTTCCCTCTCCACAGACTGTTTACACTGGGACACGTTTTCTTGGTGCCGAAAGATATGGCAGCTCCCGCTGATTCCACTGGGATTCACAGGTGAGTCAGCACTGCTAACAGTCAGCACGGACTTTGCAAACTGTGTAGACTCACGCACAGTGTGTTTTATCATGCACAATCTGTCTTGCAGCCTTTCATACAGCAATGAAGTTCAAATGTTGAGCATTTTGCTTAAAGCTAATGAAAAAAAATAAAAGTAGGAGACACAATAGGGAAAAGTACTGATGTTCATGCTCTCCAATAAAAACTTTTAGAAGTTGCAATGACTTTTAAATATTACCATTTAAACTTCAAATAAGGGTCACTCAAAATTATCTTTAAAGAACAAACATGTCCAGAATGCAGCTGTAGAGCTTGAATATCAGAAAAAGTTAAATTACTTTCAATTACAAAAGCAAAATGCTCACATTTTCTGAGGCCCGCATGTTATTCATTAAAAATTAAAGTATAACAAATTGAGACTAAAGCTTAAGAAAAAAGAATAAATATGAAACAATAAAAGCAAATAGACTTTTGCCTAGAGAGTTTGGAAGCATAATATTAAACACAGAGAACTGCTCATGGCAAATGAACACAAACCTTAATTTTTATCAAATTGCAGGGTTTCTCAGAACTAGGAATGATGTTATATAACTGAAATTCTATATTTTAAAGTGAGGCTGCATGGAAGAATTAAAGGAAGAAAGCAGAGTTATTCTCAACAAGGTGACAAACAAGGTGACAATAGGGAGGTGCTGCTAATTGCAGCACACAAATTGCAATAGACTTGAATCTTAGTCTTTCGATGGGCTTGCAAGGCCACGCACAAGGAAACGTAGGCTGAGGAACCCTGCAGGCACTCAGAGTGCAGTCTCTCAGTCGCAGCAGGCTGTGGGTGTAAAGATGCAGCTATGGTGCTAGAGCTAGACCTGATGGTTACAATTCCATATGTGTTACTGCCCAGATGAGCACCCTAGGCGCTGCCCAAATGTTTGTGATACTGTGATGTACTGATTTGGGAGGCTGCTGAATCAGGCAAAGCAGGGGTGAACTAAGATTTCACAACTTTTCAGAATACTGCCACACTAGGGAACTACAGAATCATGGCTGCATAATGTTCATGCAACCTATATGAAATCAACACAAGATAACAAGAATGACTTTCAGCATTAGGAAATTATCCTAAAATGTGGAAAATTTGGGAATAAAATCCTATAGGGTAGATGATAGTGATGGAGTCTGAGATACTGGGCAACTGCATTTAAAAAACAATGATTAAAACAACAGGTGTAGACACGATCACCATTATCGGTTTTACAGTCTCTCTCTTCCTAAATTAACACTACCTGGTTTTTACTTTCATTGAAAATACTTACAAGTTAACTAAAAACTCCATTTCTGGCAAACTCATGTTTGCTGAAAACAGTTCAGATCTAGTTCGTATGCAAACCTCAAACACTGTGAAAACTGATGCTGTCAGAAATATTTTAATTACATATCAAGAAGAAACACAACTTTATAACCAACTTCACTGAAGTCAAAAGGATGTAACATATTTTGAGACTGACTATTTGAAAACACCTATACTGGCAATCAGACAGCAGCTAGGCTAACATATTAGTACTGGAAAAGTAATAATATATTCTTATACTTACTGTTGATGTGAAGAGCAAACTCTAGCAAGCTTTTCCAACTCTTCACCACTCAGTTCTTTAGCTGAATTTGTCAGTGTTGTAACTGGACTAGGAATTGCTGTTTTCCATTTTCTTTCTAAATTAAATCAAAATCATTTTTACCCAAAGTATTATAAAAGTAGTATTTGCTTATCATAAAATGTAATGTGAAAGTAATGGAGAAATATTGACAACTCTTCTGTGTATGCTCTACAATCTTGTTTCAGGCTATGCAAAAAGCACTGTATTTTTTCACAGCAGACTTTATTTTAATCACATCAGATTCACTAACCCTAAACAAAAAATAATCTCAGAACAACTGTGGATCAATCAAAGTCTCAATTAATAGAATAAAGCATTCTTTAGTTTGTCATTACAAACTATTTACACCTGCATCATGAAATGTGTGAGAAGAAATCTGAAGCTCGAATACTTTTCTTGTAACAAGCTCAGAGAAACTGATATAAATCCTGCTTTTGCTATGTAACATTTTTAAACTGGAAAAATTTATACTCTATTATTTAGAAATACAAACAAATTAACTCTTTCTTATGTCATACTACTTTAGCCTGTACTCACCCCACTGCTCCTGTATGGAAGAAAGATTTGCAAGCAGCTGCTCATGATACAGTCGTTCAAGCTGAATGAACTTCATTGCCTTCTCATCTGAATGGAAGGTTAAAGAAAATGTACACATATATGGACATGTTATGATTTATTTATATTTGGCACCATACCTGAAAGGGCAATCATTCTGTACCTGGAATTTGACATAATCGAATCAAAATTAATAACGGCTAGCATCCAGATTTCTGTGTAAGAAAGAAAATAAAAGCAGACATGAAAACAGCAAGTAAGAAGTTAAATAAGTTGATAAAAGTTCCAAAAATTAAAACCCTATTCTCTTCAGCAGCTACCTCTTCCCACATGCCTTAAGACCAACAGAAGTTCTTCTAGAAAATAAATTAGCAAAATATCACTATGCTGACAACTCTCACCAGAAAATGAAATCTCTGGGAAATGAAACGCAAAACAGTTATACAAATACCACTATGTATCTCTCCAGAAATACAATGTTATGTCAGTAACCATAACTAACTGCAAATATGGCTTCTTTCTACTTACCAGCTGGAGACAGTATTTAAAAAATTTCCCCAACTCAAACTTTCAAAAAACACCCTCCCCCTTTCCAACCATTGTATACAACACTGTTGGACAGCAGAGTTCACCTTCTGTCTTCTTTCTGAAGATTCTGCTTACTTTTCTTCTATATGAAGAACTCTTTCACCTTAGGGTTATCGATATATTCACGGAGGTATGCTGATAATTATACATTTTGTAGTAGTCAGGATAATTCTAGTTCCATCAAGCCCAAGCTGGTTGTTCTGCTTAAAGCCATGTTTTGACAGCTATTTTAAATTTAATTCTACAGTACAATGAGGACAGAAGTACAGTGAATGAGGTTCTTAGTAATATAGAAAAAAATATTTTCTATTGTTTATGCCAAATACTGGAGAAACTATTACAAAACCACAACCAGTACTTGTTATTTTTGTTAGACTCATTCAACACATACATAGCTTGGCTTACGAACAATTATATTAATGGGAAGAATATTCCCTGCCTTCAAGAAAACTGTTATTAGAAACAGAATTACAGATCAGAGAGACAGCCTTAGAGATCACAGCAAAGAAACCCTGAATTATTGTTAATATGAAGTTCTACACTGGATGAATTAAAATGTCTGTCATGGATAATTAATACAGTGCAACATGATCAAGTAAGTTCTTTATTAACCTCAGGAAACTGATGGTCGCAAGTATAGAAGAGATATCCTTCATAAATATGTATTATATAGTGGTGTTGAATTCCACACATCAGGTGTACATTGCATTAAGAATATTTCCTCTGATCAGCTTTAAATACAGTGCCCTTCAATGAAAGCAACTTCTGTGAAAGAAAAACTGTCTTTCTATCATACTGTTGAATGCATTTTAAATTTACTGTATTTTCCCCTGCAGAGCCTTAATTTACTACAGAATTCTTCCATGCCTTTAATTTGTGCTGGATGTTTTGGATTTTCTGATGGAAGTTTTTGTATTAGGATGACCAAGACAGAAGTACCGTCTTCTAAGACAGTGATGGATATTTTATTTCATACATTGCTTTTATAATATTGTGACAGTTATTTGTCTGGTTTTGTATAACAGGCTAATATAATTTGGCTAGGTTTCAAGGATACCTTTCCAGGTTTCTTATGCTTTGTTATTTAACCATTATAATTGCCTATTTGCTGTATTTAGTTTGTAAGAAATTACATAATAAAGAAATAATCTGTATGGACAGCTTTTGTAATTTATGACACACCTTAGTGAATCACATATAACTTAAGGGCTTACCACTCTTGCCTCGTCTTTTTATAGTCTGGTCATTTTCCTTTAAAAGCAAACAGGGGAAAACCCACTCCACCTTTTCTAAAAATATAAATTTCACTTTAAGGTTTGATATGACTATCCTCTCCCACAATTACTGAAATTTATCAGAGTAATTACCAGCAGTTCAACTATTATAACTTTTTGACCAAACTTACTTGTATTATCTAGGAACAAATCAGAATAAACTGGACCATTGAACTAGCTGTTCCCAGAAGCAATTACCCATAGTTTCCTGTGACATTTTCTCAAACTACCTTGATACAATTTTGACTAATTAGCATTTGCCAAAGAACATGTTGCTATTGTTTGTAGGTCGCCTATCTCCCTTAGCTCAGTGTGTTTGGTATTTTTATTCTAATCAAGACACTTGTAGTACATATTCTAATCAACAGTTACAACAATTTTGTTCTTACTATAACAGTGCCCTATTTGATATAATAGAATACAGACCTTATCTAGATTGGATATATTCCCAGTCACTTGCACTTAGAACAGAACTTATCCTATAAAAACAGAAGTTATTTGAAAATATTTTCTTACTTCCTTGCTTGTGCACAACTACTAATTATTGTACCAGTAAAGCTTTTGGAAGTGGATTTATTACTTAACTCATATTCCAGCTGTCTGATTAAGAAGGACTTGCTCACACATTGTATATTCACTCATGGGTAAATTATGGCTGTTCACTCCTTTCTAACCCTGACCCACAACCTCCGAGTCAATGGTAAAGCATTTGTCTTTTATGTTTTAAAAAGACAGATTATTTTAATAGCATGTAACAATTTCTACAAGCAAAAGGATACATTCCTCCTCTTGAAAATAGGTCTCAGCTATCTGCAAAAGTAAACAAAGAAAAATTTGGATTCTATATAATTTTAATGATAGGGGTAAGGATAATATGAACTTTTTATCACAGTTTTAAACATCTGTTTGCAGGTTCATATTTTGTTTGGGTAGAATATGAATGTTCAGACGAAATACATGTATTCTTATTCTAGAAAAGATCTTTAAAAGGAATATCAAACAACAAATAAACATGAAGTCCTCTCACACAAATGGATTTGCCCAAATGCTAGCTGGATTTTATCTTGTTACAACAACATTTATTTCAGAAACTTTTTAAATGATCGTATTAGAAGCTTTAAAATTACCTAAACCAGAACTACTGTGTTTACTGATATGAGTTGAAGAGTTTGAATTCTGTTACTGGCCATTGCTTCCTTATGGTTGACTGAAATAAGATAATTGCTGAGCTCTCCTGAGCATTACAGTGCGATGTGACAAAATGGAGAAATGGGGGCTTCCTGACTGATGAGAAAAGAACAAACTTTGGACAAAAGACACTAAAAATATCACCTATCACAGCATCAGAGACGTATCAATGACCTTCCTGTTTACATCCTATTTACAATAAATGCTTATAATAAATAATGACAATAAATATCAGAAGCTCTTCAACCACAGAGCAAGTCATGGTGTTAAACCAGATGGCAGTTCTTTGTTTTGCACCGAAGCTGCTATGATGTGGAACAGATCTGAGGCTCTTTCTCCTTAGGCTGACATTTTTATAACAGAACAAAACAATTTCACCCTGGCTAGGTCATTTTATAGCACTTATCTTTAACAGAGCACTGCAAAAAGGAACAGTAAATATATGCTCACGAAGAGTTTATATACTCAGAAGCTGTGTATAAACCAAGAACACAGGCACGCAAACCTAAGAGAAAATTATGTTCCGGTACACCGAGTTATTGCTCTATCAAAGCTACGTATTTTAATTGCAGACTACTGAAACAGATCTACTACCCTCTTCCTAGTGATGCTTTTACTTTCAGGTGTTTCAAAGCCAAAATTACAAGCATGGAAGTGTCAGAACTTCCAGAAGAAAACTTGAGATGCCAGTTAGAAAAACCACTTTTTCTGTTAATCAAGTAAAGGTATCAGTTTGGTTTCTCCTCTCCCCTAACTGCCATAAAGGATTATTTCTTGGACTAAAAGGGCAAAGACACCTTTGTATTACAGTCCTTGTAACCAGCTCAGAGAAAGTAAGTATCCAAAGACAGTCAGAAAATGAGCATGTTTATTATCAGAATAAGAATCTCACTTTGACTCTGAGTTGGTGGTGGGGAGTATTATAGAAAAAATTGAGCTGATACCTGGAAAGGAAAAAGTGTAACACTGTATAGAAAAGCTAATGTGGTAAACAAAATATTTTTCTTCTAATTCCTCCCTGTGGAGAACTAATCTTTGAGATTTGCAGAAACAAAATCTTATTTGTGCTTGCTAGAAAACTGGGCATGCTTTCCTAGAAAGCTGAGGAATACTGATGGCTTTGTAAATGAAATAAAATACAAAAAATATAAACCTCAGAAGTAAAAAATATTTTGTTCCCCAGAACTCTACAGTAACAGTAACCTTTACAAGCACTATAATCAACCTTCAGGGACAGCAGACATTGGCAGCCTTCCTATTAGCCATGCTATTGCAAAATGTGTCCAGTAATTGTAGGTACCTGATACCTGAACATTCAGGTTGAGACACCTCATAGCTGACACTTCAATGCCTTCTGTGGGACACATTCAGTCTTGAAATCTCTGGGTCATATCAGTTTAGGCACTCATAATTTGAAGGACTTAACAAGTGGGCACTTTTGTAAAAGTCTAAAGGTGATTGCTCAAAAAAGACAGTAATTTGATATTGGAGTCTAGATTACAAATTGCATATTCCTGGCTCTGAGTCTTATTACTAACCACTAGACCATTCTGAGCCCAGTACCTCCAAAATAGAATTGGTAAGTGACTTCTAATGTTCTTTATTTGCACATTTTGTCTGCTCTCCACAGTAGTCTCCTAAGGATTTCTGGGACTGCCGAAGTTCTGTATCTTTGTTTTATAAAAAGAATACTTCTTAGATTCTGTAACAAGTGCTAAACAAATCACATGAATCCCATTAAAGACAGGAAAAATATTACAGCCTATTTTATTTAAAAGTTAACCCTCAGAACAGCACTGAACATCCCATAGCCTTTAAATATTTAATATAGGCTTCCCACTAACAATGTGGATTGTTAATACTCCAGAACATCTGACACAGCTCTTTATTTTGAATTCTTTTTAATTTTGTCACACGGAATAAAAAGAGAATGTGATAGAAGAATATTTGCTAACTTGGCATAAAAGAAAGTTACTGGCAGGATTCATTAGCAGTCTAAAGAAAAAGACTGAAGATGACAGGTTAATTCACTGGAAAAGGAAAAAAAATTCTTAATAGACTCACTTTACATGAAAACATGAATGCTATCTTTAAAATCCTTTATTTTTCCCCCAGATTAAAAAGTGTGTTATGATCCTTTTGAGTTCTGTTAGCTTTCTTTCCAACTTTCCATTACAAATTGCTCGATATTTCTTAGGAAGAAAAGAGATGGCGTTTGATTACTACATGTTTGAATCTGGAAATGCAGATTCTGTTCTCAGTTCTGTCACAGTTCTTGTATGACTTTCAAAAGGCTGTTATCCTTAGGATTTGGCTTCATCATCGAAAAGTAGCAAACAGATTTCACCTCCATCATATTTGATGACACTCCTTAACATTTGTAAAGTGTTTTGAAGTCTGTTTGCCCTGTGTTATTTTCCAAAAAAGACCTTTATACTGACTCATGAACGACCACCAAATTCGGTGTAGCTAAAAGTACAAATGGTTAACCCTAATGCTAAGTTTCAAGTAAATTAAGGAGTGATCCGATATATCTTCAAACACAGATTAAAAAAATAATAATTAAAATTCTGTCAAATGTAAATTATCTATAATTTGCAACATTAAAGAGAAACCTCTTTCTCAAATATAATCCCTGATTTATATCAAAGAGATGTATCAAAAATACCCTGTCCAGATATGAATATTGGCACATGTTGAATTAATGCATTTTTCCTAATGAATAAAGGTCTCAAATGAAAACAAAATTGTGTGCAACACCCCAGAATCATAGGAAGTACCTGATGGAGACACAGGGGCAGTATCTTTGAATCCATCTGCTCAACCTCTTCACGGAGCAACGAGAAAAGAGACTGCAATGTTTGTTTTTGTTCTTTTTGGTGAAAGTTTTCCTTTGCTTCAACATCACCTTCAGCATTCACAGACTCTGTATCTGTCATAAGAGTACTTTCCTCTTTGATTGCTGTGGTTCCCACTGTAGGAACTCCTTTAAAAAGAACAAGTAATGAGGTTAGGACTCAAAAAATAGGTCAAGTTGCTTTTTTAGGAAATTTAAATACAAAAGCTATGAATAAAAGCCTAGTATCTTAAATAACATCCCTGCAAGTAAATAAAATACTGGTCTTGTCAAAATTAGTTGCGATATGTCTGTCTCAGCGTCAGCTCACCAACCTGAAAAACCACAGTGACACACATCAGGTATTTCTGTACACTTTTAACTGGTACCTGACTTCACCTTGGGACAAAAAAAACCCCACCTAGTCTAAACTGCCCTACAGTCTAAACTGTTCTACAGAGTTATTAATAAGAAACCAGGATGACCTAAAATACTGTTGTGACTGATGCTACAGTCAGCTAAAAGATCAATGCTTGGATCCAAGTGTCCAAACTTCTATGTTAAGACTGAATTGTAATACAGCAGAGGCAGAAAACAGGGTTGTCTGCAACACAGTTTTGCTCAAAAAGGGAAAAAAGAAGGTAGGTGAGGAGAGCGTGAATGAGTTTCTCAGTTGGTCTCTTCACTCTTGGCAAGGAGCTTGTACAGGGAGAAGTCCCAGGAAGGGAACAGGGACAGACTATTTGACCTCTTCTTCAGGTGATAACACAGTGGCTCCTCACAGGATCTTAAAAGATAGAAAGAAGCAGATGATGACAGTGGGGGATTCTATTGTGAGGGACAGATGTCCCAGGGGACTGTCCTGCTGAGGAAAAAGGATGACTACCCTAGATAGTTGGACAGTTTGAGAGTCCTGGGAATGAGCCAGCAGTGGTGATCTGTGTTGGTAACAACGACACAAGGATGTGTAAACTGAATTTCACCTCCAGAACTTCTTGCTAGACAGAAAAGTAGGTTCTCCATGTTACATTCCCTGGCAGTCCACTGTTTCCCGTCTTCAATTTTACAAAAGTGAAAAAGCTCAAGACATGCAGGTGGAGGACTGGCAACATATATGAAGGATAATGTAAAGCATAACAGTATAAAAATATTACAGGAAAACTTTCTGGGTTCAAATCCCACATTTTATTGTTAGAAAAGCAATATTTGTATTATGTTGCTGATCAAAAATATGACAGTTATCAGGAAATGTTAAATGAGATTAGGGCAGAAGTGCAGAGCAGGCAATAGTAGTGGGAGAAATCAACTACTCATGGATAGTCTGGACCAGTTTCTCACAAAGATCAGAGAACAGAAGCAATAAATGATGGCTTCCTGTAACTCTTAGGAGTAACCAGAAAACTAAAGTTTATTGCTCCAATTCATTAACTTTTTTTTCATAAAACAACATTGATTTTGATACATTACATAGGACTGAACTTTTTAAAAAACAATCCCACAATTTTTGAAAAACAATTTAGAGAATTTGGCCACTGAAATGTGCACAATAAACTTCTATAAACTCAAGTTATGATGAGTATGTTATTCTTTCCCAATTCCATCCATTTTCTGAAAATCATGTTATCATTCCAAGGACAGGTGGGGGCTCTGTTTCAAGTAACCATCACACTTTGACTCTGTTTCTACAGCTTGGGCACTCCGCATATTTCAGACCCCCTTGTGTTCGTTGCAACTGACATCCTATGGTGATGATTCAGGTTTAAGATTTAGGGCTTAAGAAAAGCATTAGCTTGTACACTGAATGCTCCACTGTTTTATTTTTGGTTATTTCAAACTCTTTATTAAGTAAACTATCCAGGTCAGGAGTGCTAATAATCTCTGTGGGTGTCTATTTTCACAGGGCAAAATATGGGTGTAACTTAACATCACTTTTTCAATATTAATGCACATCTCTGCTTTTCCAGTATTTATTTGGGCTTGCTGTGGGCCAAAAGCAACAAGAGACATAACTGGATGCAAGATTCAAACCAGGAAGAACTTTATAAATGAAACTAAGGTTGTCTTTAAAAATATAGCTTTCTGTTCAGCATGTGATCATGAAACCAGAAAAGAGGGTCCGCATGTTCTCGCAAACCTTTTCTCTTAGCAGAAAAAAAAAAAATAGTCACTTGAAACTGCACCATGAACATTGACTGGAACATGCTCAATAGCAACTATCATGAAAAACCTTCGTTTTAATGTCAGTGTGGTACTGTTGCAAACACATATAAACTGCATATTATTCCTACATATAGTTGAGCTGTCACTCACTTGGAATCAAATTCTGCCCTCAAATTACTCTCCTGATTCTGAAACAATGCCTTATAGCAATTCAGGTTAATTCCACCTTGTTCTATTTTAAACACAAGACAGCATTTGTGCCTTAGTAGCACCATAACCAGTAACTTTTCTTGAGGTAGCAACACTTAGGAATGCCAGCCCATAACACCTTTATGACAAAATAAGATCTCTATTTATTTTTTTTCCCTCCATGTTCTTGAAAAGGGCACATGACACTGTTTTTTCCTGGAATCAATCAATCTTACTGTCCAAAGTGGATTACTTTTTTTTTTACTAAAGACTGGTATCTTACATATATTTCCGAATATTTTAAGAAGCAAGGATTAAGCTTTTTTCACTTTGCAAAGCACTAATATTTAAAAACCATCTTGTTCCATAGTAGAATGGAAAAAAAGCCTTTATGAAAATAAATGTGAAAAAAACACAGAAGATATCAACCCTCCAGTGGCCAGAGCACTCACTAGGAACATGGCAGAGAGCTGTTCTGTTCTGTGAGACTCACGGAGGTTTTAACTGACATGGGGAGAAGGAAACTTTCTCAAAATTTCCCAAAGAGTTCATAGAAACAGACTCATATTTGCAAAAAGTTCCAATTTTGAGAGACCTTGTGAATAAAAATGACAAACCCATTTTTCAATGTCTCACCTTTTTTTTGTTTTGTCAGTACTGCAAGTATATGAAATTAAGATGCTCTTGCCACCTGCCTGAGGATGAGTCAGAGGTGTGAGTATGAGGCATTTGTTATCAAATAAAGCTATCACAATAAAATAATGGATAGTGTTCTCTGTTTTTATTGAATTTTAATTTTCACATTCAGTAGCATTAGCTTAAGTTACCAGTAGCAAAAGCTTCTAGTACAGACAACACATGGTAATCTCTTTTTTTAAATGTTCTTGGGAACTCAGTACTAGAAAGCTGGTTCAGACTGATTCATTCAAGAAGTATTAAAAAAAAAACAAACCAGCAAGTATGTAGAAAATATTTCATCTTTAAGAGAAGAGACTGAAGAGATTTTAAGACAGAAGCGTTGTTGGAAAAGATATAACTCTGAGCAAGCTCAAAATCTAGTTTAATGTGGCACAGAACCCTAAATAAAATAACATTGCTTGACTTTTAATATAATTTGACCAGTTTACATTCATATATTTCATTTGCTGTAACACCAAATCCATCCCATCCACTCCACCTTCTTCCCTCACCTTCAAGCTGCTGCAAGAAATAAGTTGAGTAATTTACAGGAAAAGTGTATGTTACAGAATTTACCTTGGGGAAAAACGATTAAGCGCAACTTACCATGCCACACTACATTAAGGAATTACACAGTGTGATTTTACAGTATTAAGTCACTAGTTATGCCAGGACTAATCTTTTGGAAAAAAAATGAAATTATTTTCAGAAAACAGGGATTTGAAGTCCACATTTACAAAAATACATTGAAGCAGATGACACTTCATGAATCACTATCTCTTCTGCACCTAAGTTAGTAGGATTTATTACAAGGAATCAAAGATGAATAATGACCAAAGTTTAAATTTTCCAATTTAAATTTGCATCACTTCTGTGATCACCAGAGTCCTCCTTAAAGAGATATAATCATAATCTATTAAAAACTATTATTAGTATACAAAAAGAATGTGAGAGAAATTTGGGATCTGGAACCTATAGACTTGTCAGTTGACTCTAATACATCTACTGTGGCATCAAGACAGCTGAAAGGAGGTGCTTCTTCAAACAATGTATACGTGAAATCTTGGAACTATTTACTCCAGGACACCAAAATGGGCTCAAAAAACAACTGCAAGTCAGGTGACAAATTCACTGGAAGCTATTAGAGTCTACCAGTTCCCACTTAGGGAAGTCCTGAAGGGGCAATTGCTGATAGCAAGGAGAACACACGAACAAATCACTGCCTCTTGGCCTTGTCCTTATACTCTTACCTACCCATCCTGTTGGCCACTGTCAGGGGAAAGATATTGAACCAGGTGAATCTTCAACCAGATACAGAGATTTTTAGCACATCTGATTGTAGGAGCTAGGATAATTCTAGTTCCAATGCATTGCAAACATATACAGAAACATTACTGTGTTTCAGATACTTCTGTCCACACATTCGTATCACATTTCATCAACTTGTTTTTTGTTATTTCCATTGTAGAAATGACTGGTTCTCAATTACTTCTGCCAATCCCTTCTTTTATTCAAGTATTTTCTTCTATTTTTAAACATTAAATCTACAGCTGAAATATATATTTAATGATTTTCTGCATCATTTAATAAGAACTCATTCTCCCTATAATGACAGTTTTCAGGATCCTCTTATGTCTACTAGAAAATATAATTTTTCTCTTCTAGATTTTGCCTGTAAGTACAAGATACGGAATGCAAGGCTTCCTTCCTTTCCTTTCTTTACCTATTTTATAATCCCTTAAAATCATCAACAGTTTTCAGATTAGGCCATAAAAGACTTGTCATTTAGCAGGAAAACTATATTTTAAAACTGTCTATTTTAAGTAGCCAAATCCCCATCTTCTCAGTCTTCAGATGAAAAAAAAACCAACACATGGGGGCAGGGGAAAGCAGGCATGATTCAGCTGTTCCAAGCAACTTTAAAAGATACATATGCGATGAAACACACTGATTTTAATTAATATATTTGCAGGATGACGACACACAAAGTTTATGATTTATGGCAAAAACCTAATACAATAACACACTGTGTTGATACAGACAAATCCTACTCATTCGAAAAGGGAAGAAGCATCTCAAATAAGAACACATAACAAAAACATTTTCTTTATCCAGTTCAGATCCAAAAGGTCTAAATCAGAAATTGCATCAAAAATCGGTAGAAACACATTTGTTGAACAGCTCATTACCCAAAATGCATATCCTAGGACTATCTACTAAGCTTTGAAAAATGTAAGTACATTTTGACAATAGCAGATCAAGATCAAGCTATTTGGTACTCCTATTAAGATTCCAAATATTGACACTGTATCAAGACACCAAAATCTTGCACTCGAGCACAGTGGTCAAATGAATAAAACCATATTGCCTGAATTTCTGGCTATTCTGATTTGGAAGTGAGCCCAATTTCCATACTGAAATTCTGCGCCTCCCTCTACTTGTGCTTCCTTGATATGTTCCATTTGCTACACAGCCAATGTTGAAATGCAGAAGATGAAAACACTTAGAACCGAATCTGATTTAGGACTATTAACAGTTTTGGGGAAAAAAATGGAAAAAAACTTTAGTGAAATTTTAAAAATCATTAGTATGACAACTAAAACATATCTTTCTTATTAGCTCGCAGATTAGAACTACAGTGTTGTTATTTTGAGTAAACAGAACAAAAATATTTTTGCTAAAGTACCTTTAGATTTTTTACTGGAGCTTCTCCTGCTTCTTGGACTTCTTTTTCCACCTGGCTGTTTTTCGGTAACAGGCTTTTCCTCCAGCTGGGGGTCCATATGGACATTTACAGATTTCCTCTCAGTCTCACCTTCCTTACAGCTTGGGGTACAGTCTCCACTGTCCATATTCTCATTATTATTGATGCTGTCCTGCTCGCCTTTATTCTGTCGTCCCATAGCAACGCTACCACTGGTCAGAACCTCATTCCCATCATTGTCAAGTTGATTTTCATTTTCATCAGCTGAAGAAATCAAATGAGATGCCAAACTTTCCACTCTTTTAGGAAGACTATTTTTTGAGTCTATTTGTAGATCATTTGGTGGAAATTCTTTGTCATCCATGAGAGCGTTACTTGTTGAACCACTTAATCTCCCACCAAATATTTTTAGACCTAAAATATAAAACCAGAAGAAGCATTTATAATATGTATATTAAGTCACAACACGGATAAATAACCTCATACTTCATGTCAGCCAATAAAGAATAATATTAGCCAAGTGATACACTTTAAAAGTATGGGGAAATTCTTTCAAACAGTAATCCATTGCCCCATTGTAAACCTTAAAGCAAAGCATATCTACATTCAAAAAACTATCTATAACCTTGAATTTTTATCCATTTATAATCAGTTCCAGTTACCTGACCAATAGCATAGCTGATCTTTACAGCAGTGCTCACAGCATTACAGCTGAGGTAACAAGAAAAACAAAAAGATAAATAGAAACCACCCTCGCCACCCCCCTTTAAATCCATGGCTAAAACAAAAGCATTCTTGTCACATAAGATCATACTTCGCCTGAAATAAAAATAAACCAGGGAGGAATAAAAGCAGAACAACTTTTAATTCTGTCAGTGATGGTATCACAACAAATATGCAGATAGATTAACTCTGTTACAAGAATTAGATGCAAATAGAACCTGTTTATTGACTCAGATTGTCACTTTATTTTCAAGAAAACATTCAACATGTCTTCAGTACACACAGAAGCAGATGGTATCTCAATAAAAAACTCTAATCCCCCCACCCACTCTCAGCAGGGGTCAATTTTCCCTTTTTGTGAACATGCAACACTAATCAATGCTGCAATTAGATGCATATTCACAGGAAAAAAAGGGTAACTCTTAGCAGCAGAGTTACACAGTACTTACGCAGGACTGTTACCGTATCAGTTCCCTTCTTCAGCTTTTAGAAGCATGGCAATACTGCTGGTTTAACTTAGCAACTATATAGATGAAATACAGCTCTGTTATGTACATCTCCTTAGATTTAGCTCATGTATTTTAAAGAGTGAAGCCAAAAAAAATCAGCACTCTTGTATTATAGAAGAGCTTAGACAAGCCTCTAAGGGGGGGGAAGTGTTGGACCAGACAATCTCCAGAGGTTCCTTCGAACATTAACCATCCTATGATCCTATGACTGTAAATGGTGTGATCGTTAATTAGACACAGACCACATTATAAGAAGAAAACTCTGCCTGTAGCTGTGTTTTGTACAAGTTTTAAAATACTTTTTGTTAAAATGCTCATATTAAAAATCAAATTTGCTAGTTCTGAGGAGAGGAAACAGGTGTAAAACATACATTCCTTTTACCAAGGACTCAACTCAGACTGGGTTCTGAAATCAAATGCGTATGCAGAGTTGATCTAAGGAAACTCCAAAATTTTCTTCAATTTATTTTTCCATTTGTGGGATTAGGAAGAAACAAAAAGGAAGGATGAAGGATTGCAGAGTTGAAGAGGACAGCAGAGAAACTATCCTGTGCTCACATGCATACCATCTACTGCAATTTCTGCTGACCATCTATGCTAATTGTTGGAGTGCACAGCCAGTCAAGACTTTAGAGCATTAACTCTTCTTAATTGTCTACTCCTCTTTCTTCACTACTTCAATTATTCTGGCCCTCTGTGACTGCCTAACCCAAAATATTTTTTATTAGCATTCCTGAAAAGCTTGTTTCTAAAGACTTTATTCTTAAAACAACATAAATTTTGCTGAGGATTTTTAATATGGATCCTGGCAACTGTTAATGCCATCTTCAGTAGTCTACCCCTTCTCAGCAAAAGTTTACTTCTCCTCCAATCAGGTATTCCTGGGCCCCTCCATCAAATACTGTTCTACTGGTTTTACAGGAGTGGCAAGACCTGGGCAGCTACACCTGCCCTTAGATGACATTTCAATTTGCACATGCTCTGTAAAGATTAGTAATCAGAAAGGCACACGCCAGGGGAGGTTACAAGGACTGCATGCCAGTATTGTAAGAAGAATGCTCTAGGAGTTCCAGGGAAGCATGCAGAGGGAGAAAAGCCACCACCAGCTGGGCAAAAAAGCAAAAGTCGGCACCAACGAGAACGACTTCGTCTCTGCTTCCAACCTGAATAACTTGTTAATAAATTACAGCCATACCAGTCTAACAAAAAATACTGCCTATCCTATAACATAAGCTGCACCAGGGGAAGTTTAGACTGGGCATTAGGAAGCATTTCTTTACCAAGAAAGTGGTCAAAAACTAGAACAGGCTTCCTACAGAAGTGGTCGATGCCCCAAGCCTGTCAGTGTTTAAGTGGCATTCGGACAATGCTGTTAAAAACATGCTTTAACTTTTGGTTATCCCTGAATTGGTCAGGTAGTTGAACTAGATGATAATTCTAGGTCCCTTTCAACAGAAATATTTTATTCTATTCTAGAAAAATAATGAATTGTACACTAGAGATGCAAGTCATATTTTCCTTTGGCAACCAAATAAGAGAATTGGCTTTCCTTCAGCACCTGAAAGACAAAGAAGGGAACTCTAGAGGATGTGGAGAATGCATCTGTTCATTAGAAGAACGCTCCTTAATCAAGCCCTTTTCTCTTAAAGAGAGTTAAACACAAAATGAAAGGTAAAAAGGACAGAACTTAACTGGAGGAGCGAGAATCAGAACTACAAGATATTGTTTACAGACACCCACACTATAGTTATGTTGATTTATTGATGGTAACTGTTCTAAATAATTAAAAAAAAATCCAAACCACCATGTTAAACTTTAAAGGTTCACTTCTTACTCTTCCTAGCATATGGAATAATAATTACCGCTGCCCCCCCTAGCTCATAGATTAAATTAAACAAAAGAGGTTGAAGTGAATTGCCAAACCCTATGAGGAATTAAAAATCAGGATATCCTACCACCACCTCTCTTGCTTCTATCAGAAGACAACAGTTTATCCTTTCACCAGCTATCACAGGGAAACAGAAACATCAACACATTTGAACAAGGTGTTTCCCATTAGACTGTGCAAAATGAGGAAAAGATGCTTTTGACAAGTGACATTTTCTCTAGAGGAAGCTAACATTTTGACCGAAAATATTAACTCATTTCCTTTTAACATGTGGCTACAATGATAGTCCCTTTCTAGCTGAGAGGATGGAGAGCTTCTGCAGCTAGCACAGATCAACATTTCCTGGTCTATTTCTTGAAACTCAGTATTTCTCCAAATAAAAGTAGCCCTGAAAATCTACTCATTTCTACAACCCTTATGACTCCTTAGAGAGTGAAAATCCAGAAAGAAGTAGTTCAAAGAATTTAGAACAATCTTGACCTTGGTCTTTTAAAAGGATTTTTCTTCCCCCCAAATTCAACTTTTTTCCCTTCCTAGTTGTCCATGTTGCTATCTGCTATTCCTTTCTTCTTTACTAAGGCACCAGGCAGGCACCAAAGTGAAGTTAAATCCTGTGAGAATAAATTTTAGCTCTGTCTAAAAACACAAGTAGAAACACTTATTTGTAAACAAAAGTTGAATTAAAATCACTAGTGATTTGACCCATATTTAACAGACCATTAACATGCAGTTACTGTATTTACTTTATTTATTTTGCCATTGAAATGAATAGTATAAAATATCAACATACTAAAAGAAAAATATTTGTTTCTTCCTAGGCACATCTTTCCTCCCTTCACCGGTTACCCAAAATTGAATTACAAGCTAACACCGAGTAGAACTGTGACAACTTCTGTTAAAACATGGTGACGAAGGAAAGTGCTTCAGTTCCAGCTGCCACACAAATTCATGCTATTGGCATTTCTAATTATGGCGATTATAGCACAAATCAAAAATAAGATGGAAAATACTTGCCAAGTGGCTAAAAAACAAAGTCTGTATTGAAGAAATTAGTTGTATGTTTGTTTGCTTTCAGACAAACAGTCTGTACATTACAGAAATATCATGGCACCCCCTTCTATTTTAAGTCAATTTCAATTTTAAAAAGCCCATGCTCTTCAGTGTTCTCTTTCACGTACTTCATAGAACTTCATAGAATTTCAACAAGGTTTTTAGTTGCCCATTTTTCTGTGTATACAGGTCCTTTCTGCCATCTCTCCTTACTAAGGAGACATAACCTTAAATACAGTTGTTTAGATTGTATTCTGAAAAAAAGGGGAGAACTGTGATTTTTCCTGACTTTGCACAGTCAAAGTTTGAAGAAGGCATTAAAAAAACCAAACCAAAACCAAAACCAAACAACAACCCACCCCCCAAACCCTCATACTAACACAGCTACTCTATCTTGGAAAGCTGGTGGGTTTTGTGAATGCTTACTGAATATATAGCATAGTATTTCATTTAGTGATCTCAGAAGTATCTTACAGAACAGATGAAGATCCTAACACCATATCTGCTGCCAAAAGGCTAAAAAGGTTCTAACATTCAAAAAGTTTATGGCAAAAGATTTTTTAATTCCATTTGATTGCCTTCATATAGCACCTCTGCCATTTTCCCTCTCCTATTCTCATGCCACTTTTCTACATTAATTAGGGAGATTTAAGTCTTTTTAATTCTTTGAAAGTTAATTTCCCCATTATATCACCTATATATAGGAGGAAGGGACACCACTACATGTGGTAACAGTTACTCAGCCTAGAAAAGGTTGCCACATAAGCAACCAAACAGGCTATCTAGGGATGTTGTGGAATCCTCATCCTTTTAAAGAAGAAATTAAGCAAGTGTCAGGATTAAGGTCAGGTAAAAAATAGATAGTACCTAGGATCAAGGGAATTTAATTTTCTTTATTATTGCAGAGTTTTTGTCTTTTTTTTTTTTTTTTAAATACAAGCAGCTTCACAAGTCCTAGAGAAAAAAAGAGAAATCATGCTGATTCTGTGAAAAGGAAACAGAATCACTAGAACAAAAACCACTAGAACAAAAAAGGAAAACTGTACAAACACTGAAATTTAAAGAATGAATAAACTTAACCCATATATTTCTTAAAAAAGAATAAATCTCTCCCATCTTTCTGATAGCCGGTATAAAGATACATTACAAGGCCACATGTAAATGTTAGTATCTCATTTCATATTGATAAATAATCTTGTGCAAATTCATACAAACCAACGTGAAAACTATCATGGCCACACAAAATCAAAAAAACATACTGCAAATTCTTATTATTGCATATTGCTTTCTGCATACAAAGAAGAATGTTGATCTCATTTTATGAGCAAATACATCTACTACCAAAACGAAGATGCAGTGATGGAGAGGAAACTCTAGATGACAGAGCAGCTACATGGCACTATCTAAAAACTACACACAACATACCATTATGAGTTCACAAGCTTGCAAGAAAAAGGACAATGCCTACTATGCTGTTGCAAGAGCTAGTAAACAAAAAGCCCATCCGTTCTTTTGGAAAGTACAAGAGCAATTTCTCTGCCACTGTTTGCTGCTTCTCCTGATGTGGAAGCCAAGATACACCTAAAGAAACCTGGATCACCAGATTGCTTCAGAGTGCCCTTGCCTCACCACAGCCAAGAAAAAAAAACCGAGAAAAGCACTAGTTGTTGAAGATGTACTTGACCATCACACAATTTGCTGCAGAAGGAGACAGCAGATAAAGAAAGCAAGCATCTCATTTACCCATAATCATCTCACAAAGGCAGACCACTTCCAGCTAGCAAAATTCTGCTCTGCACTGTGTTTCTTGTCCAACATTTAATGGTTAGAATGCTGCTGTTTCTAAAGCAAGGGAAATAAATATTTTTATGTGTATACTTCCATTATCCAACCTGACATCTCATCAGAAAAAAACTCCCACACTGTTGTGCTGTCTTGTAGCATCGACTCATTAGTAGTTTATGATTTCACAAGACAGTCTTACGTACAATCCCATTACGGGATAGCCTCACTGTGAGAGAATCTCAACACCTTCTGACTGTTCAGTTTGCCCTATGTTCGGCTTTGAAATAATGTACTAGGGGTAAAAATATCTTTATAAGTGTTCTCTGCTTCTGTGTCAGATACATGGTTCAGGACGTCTCTCTCTTCAAAGGTGTAAGTAAGTCTGCTGTCCTCCAAGAAGTATTCAGACACAGAAGTGGTTTATATAATTTCACTGAATTTACAAAAAATGTCTAAGTGGAACACTTTGATGGTTTGTCACTTTCTGACATTGCAGTGGCATTTCTCAAGTGGCAGCGTCATCTAAAGGCATCACGATCTTTATATCTGTAAACAGCAGGAATAGTGAGGTTTTGAGAGGAAGTTCCACATGCTATTGTCAACTTCTAAGCTTCCTAGTCATACTGCTTATTCACAGCTTTAATAAACAATGATAAACATACACTGCCAGGAATAATCTACTCTTAACACATTTAACACTACTATAAAAATATGTTTCAGTCAGCAGCCAAATACAAGAGGTTTGTCTGGGAACAAATAGTATCTTCAATTAGAATACACAGCAGAGTTCAGACAAAAAATGACACAACCAAGCTATTTTTCAGCACTTAAAATACACAATGATCAGTCCCCCAAATGTCTGAAAAGTTTTGGGTTTCAAGATTCACTAGGACAAATTTCACTGAACGGTATAAGAACGAAAGGGGACCTCACCATTTGATGTGTTCATTTTTTGTTCTTGTTTGCAGCAAAATACCAGAACATACTGGAGGCAGGGGTAGAAAGGCAGTAGAATGGATTGCATTAGGAGGATGGAAAACTCCCATCACCACATCAATATTATAAACAGTCTAGACAAACATTGGTCAGGAATAACTTATGACTAACTGGTCCTGCCTTGGGATGCATGGATCTCCTTTCAAGTCTTATAAGAAGCAGCAATTTGCCTTTTTTGATTTGTATATTTACCTTCTAATTGAACAGCTCCCACATTGTTGTTACACTCCAGACCACGTGCACAAGTTTGATTACAAAGTACAACAAAAATTAAAAACTTCCTACTAGCTGAATTTATGCATCTTTTCTAGTATGGGTACTTTTTTTCCTTAGAGAAAAAAAAAAAAAAAGGTCCTGTAAATCAGTACAGACTATTTTTATGAGAACTAATCAGCTCAGCTCACTCTTATCCATATCTTTACTTTACCAGGACCTGAGAAATCTGGTATGTCCTGCCACCTTGTAAGAGGTGGCTAAAAAAAAAAA
>NW_010129083.1:0-333 GCF_000699245.1 Pterocles gutturalis | reverse complement strand
GCGGGGCGGCTCCCGCACTCTGCAAGGGAGGAGAGAGCCGGTGGGTCAGGATCCTGCCGGCTGCGCCCCGGCAGAAGGAGGAAAGCTGCTACAAGCACCTGCTCAAGCTGCAGGATGTCACCAGGGCTGCCACAGGGCAGACTTCAACCTGCAGGCTTGGAAAAGAGCACTGCAAAGCACTGGCCCATCACAGCATCCTCCTGGAAACACTTTTAAAGGAAGAAATTCTGGAGAGAGGTACCTGGGCTGGTTTCACAAGCGCAGCCACTGCCTCGGGGTCTGTTCCCAGCCCCTGGTGGGCACGCAGTGCTCGCCCAGCCCGGGGGGAGGGGG